>NC_090290.1:1893477-2193477 GCF_037392515.1 Haliotis asinina
CTGAAACCTACCTGCACCCTGCTACAGGTTTACAGGTACATATTCATGTTTAGATCTGTCTCTTACAGATTCGACATTATTGAGTGAATTCACATGGTCAGTCCATGATGATCTGTGTGGAAGTGACCATTTTCCGACTATTTTGAAACCTGTGTCCCCATCTAATGTCCGTCCATCGTCACGGTGGAATTTTAAAAAAGCTGACTGGCAATTGTATGCCACTCTTTGTGCTAACAAATTGAAACCCGAGCTGTTCTTGGGCAATCCTGATCCCATAAAATGTTTCTCGGATGAAATGAATATAATTGCTGATAAATGTATCCCTAAGTCCTCTGCTGTTCCTCACATACGAAAACCATGGTTTGATGATCACTGCAAACAAGCAAGGAAGGCACGGAAAAAGGCTCAGCACTATTTCTGTCGCCATCCTATGGTCCATAATCTCAATAAATTTAAGATTTTAAATGCAAAAGCTCGGCGTACTTTTAAGCAAAGTAAACGTCAATCTTGGAGAAATTATGTATCAAAAATCAATTCACGTACGCCCATGTCCAAGGTATGGAATATGGTCCAAAAGATCAAAGGTAAAGGCTCTGAACCTGGCATCCACCACCTTAAGACGGAAAATGAAGTATTAACAGCTCCTTTAGATATTGCTAATAAATTAGGTGACTAACTCCTCCTCTAACTATGTACCTAAATTTAAAAAATATCAACAAGAAGAAGAAAGGAAACCTATTCATTTCAACACGGATAATGGGGAAGACTATAATGAGTTATTTTCTATTCACGAACTTCATGAAGCTCTTGACTAAGCTCACTATACTGCTACAGGAGCTGATAACATACATTATCAACTCCTCAAACACTTGCCAGAATCATGTTTAGAGACACTTTTAAACATCTTCGATACTATTTGGACATCTGGTGAATTTCCTTCTTCATGGCGTGAGGCTATAATTGTTCCAATTCCTAAACCCGGAGGTGATCATACCGATCCTTCAAATTATCGACCAATTTCACTCACTAGCTGTGTTTGCAAAACCATGGAACGCATGATCAATAACCGATTAGTTTGGTACTTGGAACCCAATAATCTTATATCTGATATACAATGTGGTTTCCGTAAAAACAGAAGTACCATTGATCATTTAGTACGTTTAGAATCTTTTCTTAAAAATGCCATCAATAATAAACAACATGCAGTGTCGATCTTTTTCGATCTGGAAAAAGCATACGATACGACGTGGAAATACGGCATTTTAAGAGACTTACATGATCTTCGATTAAGGGGCTGTTTATATCAAACTTTTTAAACGATAGACAATTTCAAGTCGGACCATTATAATCAGGATCAGGGTGTCCCACAAGGCAGTATTTTGTCTGTCACACTGTTTAGTATAAAGATCAACAGTTTATCCAAGGTTTTAAATGATTCAATAGATGGATCACTTTTCGTGGGTGATTGTAATATTTCTTGTCGTGGTAAGAATGTGCACATTATTGAACGACAACTACAGTTATGTTTAAACAAAATAAACAAATGGTGTCTCGAAAATGGTTTTAACTTTTCTCAGTCAAAAACTAATTGTCTACACTTCTGTAGAAAATATAAGCCACATAAGGACCCAGAACTGTTTTTAATGGCACTCCCATCAAAATGGTCAAGGAGGCCAAGTTCTTGGGTATAATTTTCGACTCCCATATAACATTTCTTCCGCATATTAAAAATTTTAAAAATAAATGCTTGAAGGCGCTGGATTTAATAAAAGTTGTTTCCAACTCAAAATGGGGAGGGGACCAAGCTACCCTCATTCACCTGTACAGATCACTGGTCCGTTCAAAGCTTGATTATGGCTCCATTGTATATGGTGGAGCATGTAAAAGCAACCTTAAACTTCTTGATCCTGCCCACCACCAAGGTTTAAGACTTTGTCTTGGATCTTTCAGAACTTCACCTACTGAAGTACTACGTTGAGGCCGATGAACCATATCTTACACAACGTCGTATAAAATTGTCTTTACAATACATTACTAAATTATACTCTAATGAATCTAACCCTGCCTATAACTGTGTTTTCAATCCCCTTTATGAGGATTCATACAACAAGAAATCTTCCATTGTCCCGCCTCTAGGACATAGAATTAAACCATTTCTTTCTTCGGCCGGCATTAAGCTGGAGAACATAGCTCCCTCCCGTCTTCTTTCTTCTCCTCTTTGGCAGTTGGTCAGGCCTCAAGTGGACCTAACACTGACCACATTTGAAAAATCAGAAACTAATGAATTACAATATAACAAGAATATAATCAATTGAAACATAAATATAGCAATTACAAATCCTTATTTACAGATGGGTCCAAGGACGGTGGCGCTGTGGCCTGTGCCACGGTCATTGGATCCAGAACAATATCTTCTAGATTACCAGACAACTGTTCTATTTTTACAGCTGAAGCAAACGCCATACTAACGGTTCTCAAATATATTCAAAGACACCCTAAACATAAAGAGTATATAATATTTTCAGACTCTCTATCTTGCCTTCAGGCTATTAAAAATAGTTCTTGTAAACATCCACTTTTAATTGGAATTATTGAATTGTATAACACTCTTGCTACTGGCCAATACGACATGTTTTCTGTTGGTTACCAAGCCACGTGGGCATTTCCGGTAACGCAATGGCCGATGTTGCTGCCAAGGCAGCACTCAACAATTCTGTGACACCACTTCTTATTCCATGCAGTGATTATAAAGCTAACATTAGATCTTATACCCGTGATCTGATGCAGAAGAAGTGGGACACCCGGGTAGACATCAATAAATTACATGAAATCAAACCCTATATTGGTTATTCCTACCTGGGTTGTCAGTCCAGATTTGAAGAGGTGATCATGCGGCGATGTCGTATTGGCCATACGAGATATACTCATGAATACCTATTGAAAGGTGAGGATCCTCCGTTCTGCATCCCTTGTGATGAGAGAACCACGGTCAAGCATATTCTGCTTGACTGTGTTGAATTCTCCATCATAAGTGATAAATATTTCAATGTAAAAACAATGAAGGACCTTTTTAACACCGTAAGTTCTCATTTAATTCTTGAATTTTTAAAAGAAATTGATTTCATCATTGAATTTTGATTATTATGTTCTGTAGATAGCTGTATTTTAATTCTGATAGCTGATTTTATGTTGTATTGTCCGAATAGTGATATTAGTTTTAACTCTCCACGCTAGTTTTAATTCACATTGTGGTATTCTAGTTGTTTTACTGTCCTTCGCCGACAGATTTTATAATATACATACAGCCCTTTCCTTTGTTAAATGTTCTCGTCACAATATGGCTGAGATAGTGCCGATGTGACGTAAAGTATTAACTCACTCACTCACTCAAAATGGAGGGATGGGCTTCCTTTCCGGAGCAGAACTCAAAAAAGTTCTTAATATCTGTCGGTAAAAACTTGGTAGATATGTGTGGCAGACCCCAATGTGGTGCATTTTGATATTTACAAGTTTTTGTGATTTATCATTTTCTGGATTTCCATGGAAGCGATTCGGACCTAGTCCCGAAGGAGATGGATGGGCTTCGTTTTGGCATTTTTATTTTTCCCGGTTTCCATGGAAGCAATTCTGACTTGGTCTTCGTTTCTGGAGCACAACTGGAAAACCATTTCATATCTTTCAACAGAACCTGGCATGTACATGAGACAGAGTGTTGCCTTTTGCTGTTTACATATATATGACATTTATATTTTTCATGATTACCATGAAAACGTTTCAAACTTAGTCTGAAAAAACATCAAGTAACTGTCTGATGGTTTGCCCTTTCAAATCCATGGGGTCCGGGGCATATGTCATCTTCTGATGACTCTTGTTTTTGTACACAAATCATCAGAAAGGGGATTAAAAATGCAGTTATGAGCAGGATTGGGTTATCATTTTGTGATATGTTGTAAAGACAATTTGATACGGCGAAGTTTCAGAGATGGCTCAAAGACTGTCAATGGGAGGTTTCTGAAAGACCCAAGGCAAAGCTTCAGACCTTGGTGATAAACAGAGTCTGATAGGTTTAGGTTGTTTTTGCAGGCCCCACCATTTACGATGGAGCCCTAATCAAGGGTATCTTGACCCCTCCCTACTTTGAATTGGACACCTTTAAAAGATCCAATTCCTTTGGGCATTTTGTCTTGAATACTTAATACATGGTAAAAAGGTCAAATGTTTGTCGAAAATCAGTCCCAGAAACTTGGCCTCCTTTACAACGTTAATTGGAGAGCCATCCAAGAACAGTTCGGGATCTTTATGAGGCTCCCGACAGAAATGTTTAGTAACTAATGTGAAATTATCTATCTGTTAAAAAGTGGGATGTGAAATAAGGCAAACGGCCGCTCAAACCAAAGTCATTTCATTTGACAGACTTCCCAGGCGGCGTTCCCTTACCTTGTCAAGTTCGTATATGACTTTCAAATTTTAAGGTCTTCCCATAACTCCTGTTTGTAACGTATTTGATGGCTGTACGCTCCTCTTAGATGATACTGACGATTGCATTTGCAGTTTACAAAAGTTGTTTAGTGTTACTGAGTACTTACCAATTCAAGCATAACGATCACTGGTTAGAAAATTATCCTTGCCCTGTCGGCGTGCGTTACGTTTGCGTCCTCAGTCCACTTCTGTTTTATTTTTCAATAACGTTGAGTTATTGTTGAGTGAACCCGGCGTGACGAGCGAATCTTTTAACCACAGGGCTACCCCACAGTCCCACACTCTCAAAGAGTATAGAGCGGCAACATAGGTATAGGAAAATTACTGCCCAGGTAGGTGAGTGAGTGAGTTAACATTTAACGTCACATCGGCAATATGTCAGCCATACCGTGAAGAAATCAATTTATATGAGAAAAATGAAAACGTTCTGAAGAATGAAGCCTGTCACGATGGACAGTAAAATACCAGGGTATCACAGATATGAGCATAAAACTAGCATGGAAAGTCAGTGGAAGATACGTATTTCTATGTGCCAAATAATGTTATTAGTTTTAACTTAAAATGCTAGTTCTGATTCAAATTGTGATTGTCTAGTTGTTTTGCTTTCCTTTGACAACAGGTTTTATAATATACGCATATTCTTCATCAACGGCAACCTTGTTTTAGTCACAGTATGACTTAAATATCAAATATTAACTCACCTACTTACTCATTCTAAGTTCAATATCCTAGTGTTACCAACTAATTGTGAATTATTAAGAAACATACAAATGGATTAAGTATTTAGTTAAAACAACTGAATCATAAATAAATCATCTATATGCATGCACTGTTAATACGGAGAGGCAAGTGATACTGTACTGTACTCGTTGGTCGGTGGCCTATGCCGTTTTATAATAAACATTTGAATAATTAGTGTTAGTGAAAGAAAGACATTATTTCATACATCTATTTCTTTAAACAAATCAAAGTTGAAAAGATAATGAACAAAAATGTTGTTTTAGTGTTTCGACACTATGGCAGTATTCCAGGTATATGACAGCAGTCTGTAAATAATCCAATAAGCATCGACCTATGCTGTTGGGATACGATGACGTGTCAACCAGATCAACGAGTCTGGCCATCCTGTCGCATCTTATGACAAGTGTGGGTTACTGAATTCTAACCTGGATGCTAATGATTATAATTCAACAAGAAAAAAATATAACTTAAATGTAACGATACATTCGATAAACACAAGAATATATATATTACTGTGATTTAAGCTTGCCCGATTCTGTTTGAAGGTCACGTCGTACTCGTGTCCATCTAAGACTTGCAGGAACCGATGCCTGGAAACTCGACCTGGAAAAAACATCAGCATATCAGGTAATGTTTGGAAGTTAGTTTGTTTTTACTTTCTAGACTCGGTAATAAACATTCGATCTACCATCTACATACACCATTTACGTGCAGGCATTGGCCATATGGTGTTACATGATTCTTCATGTTCACCTTAAACCCAGGCTGGTGTTAAATACCCAGCTAACACTGCGATTAAAAGCACAACAGCAATACTTGAATTTAAGCCGCTCCATAATATTAAGCTGCAATAACTGAGGACACGTTATGGTCTTCCACTTACAGTAGGCTGTTGTGTTTGGCAGTTTGAATCAAACATGGTGCTGATGGTTTCCAACACCCTTGTTGTCGTTGTTTTGACAATGTTTCATTTCACTCAGGCGTAACAAATATTGAATCAGTTGCTTTAATGAATGTGCCAAAAGTCGTTCACAGTGCCCATTAAGCACACAAAAAAGTTGCATTTACCTTTGAATATAAATGACTTCACCACGATTAAGTTCATATATGACTATGAAATTTTAGGGTGGTCCCATATTTTTTGCTTTTAAGGCTTTGCTCTTTTTAGATTAGGTGGCTTATTTACACTTTGCAGAGAAATTACTGTGAAATTTGAGATTTTCTCAAACTGATAACAGAATCATAAAATAAGTGTTACATTATGTAGTAAGGTATTCAATGTGGGAGTCAACTTGTAGGGTATAGAATAAACAGTGGTACATTAAGAGTTATCTCCCCTGGTGTAGCTGACGGTTTCCTTTGACGACAAGGCAGATTTGACAGCAGAAGAGAAAAGAAAACTGGTTCAAGATGATTTGTGACATATGCTAAAGAACTAGCTGGTACTCATAACATTCCTCTGTCCACAGTATACAGAACATAAGTTGGAATGGCGCACAGGATATGGGTCAGGGAGGTCAAGTAAGTTTAGTGCATGTCGCCACTGACTTGGTCAGATTGAAAGCGCTGAGAATAACAGAAACGAGATGATTGATAGAGAGAGAAAGTGATCAGATATGTGAGGAAACGCTCAGACTAGAATTACAAAGACGTAGATAGATGAAAAAGAGCGGGATGCTCTCACCGTTGGTGAAAGATACACAAGGTGATAGACGTGTAAACTAATGGAGGGCTCACGAAAATCAAGATTGGGACAGTGTTTTCTTTTCTGGTGAAAGCTCTGACTGGCTTTTTCCGAACTTTCTGGCAAATGTGGACAAAAGATATGAAACCTGTTTACGAACTACTGCATATACGTCTGATTGGATTAGCCAATGTCATTGGATCCAGAACAATATCTTCTAGATTACCAGTCAACAGTTCTATTTTAACAGCTGAAGATAATGCCATATTAACAGCTCTTAAATATATTCAAAGACACTCTAAACATAAACAGTATAAAATCTATTCAGACTCTTTTTCTTGCCTTCAGGCTATTAAAATATTTCTTGTAAACATCCAATTTTAATTGATATTATTGAATTGTATAATAATCTTGCTACTGGCCAAAACGACATCGTCCTCTGTTGGTTACCCAGCCATGTAGGCATTTCTGGTAACGCAAAGGCCGATCTTGCTCCCAA
This sequence comes from Haliotis asinina, assembly GCF_037392515.1. Classification (NCBI taxonomy): domain Eukaryota; kingdom Metazoa; phylum Mollusca; class Gastropoda; order Lepetellida; family Haliotidae; genus Haliotis; species Haliotis asinina. Next base: position 1,900,881 of record NC_090290.1, read on the forward strand.
GGTAGCACTCAACAAATCTGTGACACTTCTTCTGTGTTTGAAGTACCGTAAAATTATTGTCCTTCTGAGAGGGTACGTAAGTCCCAAAACATTCCAAGTAAAATTTAATCTTCCTTCTTTTTAGCCGTAGTATTAAAGTAGTAGTCGTTTTAATTTTTGGCTAATCTTGCATACTGTCGCCAGCAGCTGAGGGGATGGTGTAAATGCAGCTAGGGACCATGCAGGTACGAGGGGATGTCAATAAATTTGAGCCTTGCATAGAAAAACACAAAATATTGGTATGAACCACATTTATTTTTCAACATAGTCCCCTTGTGAGTCAAGACACTTGTTCCGTCTTTTCTGCCATCTCTGCAGAAGGCACCATTTTGGTCCTCAAACCAAGCCTCAGTAGCAGCAATAAGCTCACTATGATCCTGAAATCTACGACCACGCAAGTGTTTGTTGAGATTTGAGCACAGATGGTAATCACTTGGTGTCAGGTCTGGAGAGTATGGGGGGTGCGGCAAGATTTCGTACCCGCATTCCTGGACAGCAGCGGCTGCAACGCGAGAAGTGTGTACTGGAGCATTGTCTTGATGTAGACATTCATTCTTCTTCCTTTTGGTAAGTAATCTATGTGGATGACGCCTTTGCTATCCCAGAAGACTGTCGCCATTACCTTCTGCACTGATCTGGAGGCTTTCCTTGGAGAAGTGACATGTTTCCAATCCATGGATTCTTGTTTGCTCTCAGGATCATAGTGGTGGATCCAGGTTTCATCACAGGTTACTATCATAAAGTGAAAATCTTCTGGATTCTTCTTGTATTTGGTTAGCATGGAGTTGCTTATGGTGGCCCTTGTTTGCTTCATTACATCTGTAAGCATTCTTGGCACCCATCTTACGCACACCTTAGACATGACGAGATGTTCATGAAGAATTGTCTCGATGGATCCGTGTGAAATGCCTGTGGTCTCCTCTAACTCGTGGAGTGTGATTCGACGATTTTCCAACACAAGTCTATGCACTCTGTCAATGTTTTCCTGACTTGTGCTTGTTGTTGGGCGACCTGGACGGGGGTCATCTTCAAGACTCTCTCTACCATGCTTAAATTCATTGACCCATCGTTTGATGGTAACAGATCAAGGGGAAGACTTCCCATAAACTGCTGAAAGCCTTTCTTCAATGGTCTTCGCCGAGTTCAAGAACTAAAAACGTAATTACTGCTTTATACTCAATTTTATTCATTTTCACTGCTGTGAGGGGGGTCTCTTTCTGTCAATGTGAGTTGTTCAATAACTTCTGAGCGTAGGATACCAAAACTTCATCATCATATCATATCAGCTACACCCCAAGGTTCAATGTCGTACCACAGGCTGTGAAAACGTATTGACATCCCCTCGTATCATTACGTGGAACAACGCAGTTGTATATTTTCACTGGAGAATTGACAAAGGAGTGAGCATGGTCTTAAGCAGCTTTTAACAACATTCCAGTAATATCATGGCGGGGACTCCAGAAATAGGCTTCAAACACTGTCCCCACATAGGGAACTGGGGCCAACGCTTTTCCACAAGGCTGCCCCAACTGCCCCAACTGCCCCAACTGCCCCAATTGCCCCAACTGCCCCTTCTGACAACAGAATGAAATGTTGATATCTCAGATGATCACCTCCTTCCAAAGGACGAACACTATAGGAAGAATGAAGATAATTAGATTTACCAGCATGATCGCGACCCAAAGCACTCTGTGAGCTTCGGATGAAAATAGTTTAGACTTGTCGAGATCTTAACCTAATGCATATTGTGTGGGGACTAGTGAAGGACAGAATAAGAAAGAAAACGTCTTAGAAATAATGAGGATATGAAGAAAGAAGTGTTCAAATTTTGGGAATACACTGTTTCCTACAAACTTTGATCGGCAGTGTACCTTGGCACATTCAGTCGTTTATTGCAGTACTCATGAAGTATTGAAAAGAAACCTAGACTGTAAGAGAATCATATCTCAACATATTCATTAAAGAAAACCTCTATAGTTTATATATATAGTGTATTAGATATTTTCCGCAATACGTTTCTCAATACTTTCTGTAAATACCACGTATTGTGCTATATTTGTCCATCATGAACATTCACCTGATCAAGGAGCAAGCCTTAAAACGTTGGTGGTCTTAAGTGTGATATTCTTTCATTTGATTGTGATCTATAGCCCTCCTTTCATGTTGTTCGTTCTACATGATATATCATCCTTTTATGATGAAATGGCGGTTTTAGAGAATTAATTCATTTGTTACACCAATCCATGCTTGTTTATGGTTTTATACATGATGTTGTTTCAGTAAACTTTAATGGTAACATGCTTTCTGAAGAACCTTAAACAATATTTACATGTAAAGGCAGACTTTGTAACTTCCAGTTGCCATTGACGTTAGTGACTTGATGACTTTCAGAAGATATAATTAAGGCCAAAGTTCGTAGTACTGGTAAGATCTGTGTAGATAGGCAACAAGAGTTAAGTCAGGAACTCACGAAAAACCTCAGTGTACACAGACAGTGCTATGTCTCCTTCACCGTCAGAGGTGACACAATACAAGTTACGTTTTCTGGCACATTATGTTTAGATGATTTCACAATATTCATTCTAAATGTCAATAAAATGCCGGTTTGCTTTCAAAATATTCATTCAGGAGATATGATGCGGAACACCCATGAAAGATTTCCACAAGAAAAAGGACACAAAATTCAAACTCAAGTAAACAGCCTGTTCCATGATACCAATAGGAAGGGGTACCTACTCCGAGTGAAACGCTTCTTGTCCCAAGGTTTGGTTGATGTCAACAGTAGAAGTGAGAAGCACGGAAAGACACTACTCATGGTGGCGGCTCAAGAAGGACATAGAAAACTATTTGACTTTCTTGTAAGTAAAGGAGCTAATGCATCACTCGTAGATGAAAATGGAGACAATGTCCTGCACATGGCCTGCAGAGGAGGACGTATGGCTATTGTGAAGTATATAGTCAAAAATGACAGTGTTGATATTAACAGTAAGGGAATGCACGGATCAACTTCATTGCTGCAGACTGTATATTGTGGACACATGCACGTGTTGAGATTCCTCTTGACCAAGGAAGCTAATGTGTCACACTTGGATAACGAAGGAGAGAATATCCTGCACGTGGCATGCAGAGGGGGACATTTGAATATGGTGAAGTATGTCCTCTCACTGCCCAGTGTTGATATCAACAGCAGGGAGTGTTACGGAGAGACCCCTCTGATGAAGGCTGCATCAGAAGGACACATTGACGTATTTGTGTTTATTGTGACATCCAGAGCTGATGTGCATCTCCTGGATGATGACGGCGACAACATACTTCATCATGCTTCAATTGGGGGGCATGCAAACATAGTTCAGTTTATCGTATCACACAAACTAGTGGACATTAACAGTAGAGGAAAAGATGGAATGACGCCATTGATGAGAGTGGCGTATTATGGACATAAAAAAGTGTTTTACCTGTTTATGAGGGAAGGTGGTGAAACGAAATTGGTGGATGATCGGGGTTACAACATCCTTCATCTGGCCGCCTTGAGTGGACAGGTCGAGATGGTGAAGATTATCCTCTCTCTAACCACCGTGGACATTAACAGTAGAACACACACGGGACAAACCCCGTTGATGACGGCCGCATATGAAGGACACAAAGACGTTTTTGAGTTCCTCTTATCTAAGGGAGCTAATGTGTCATATGTTGATGATAAGGGAGACAACATACTTCATCATGCCTCATATGGGGGCCATACAGAGATGGTTCAGTATATTCTATCACAAGACCTGGTAAATATCAACATTCGTGGAAAATACGGAGCTACCCCTCTGATGAAGGCTGTTCTTAGGGGACACATAAATGTGTTTAAGTATCTCATGCGTATGAAAGCTAACGTGTCACTGGTGGATTCTGACGGAGACAGCATACTTCATTATGCGTCCATTGGGGAGCATACAAAGATGGTTCAGCATGTCCTATCACTAGAGCAGGTGGATATCAACAGTCGGGGAAAACACGGGAGAACAGCCTTGATGAGGGCGGCATTTTACGGACACAGAAAGGTGGTTGACCTCCTTGTGAGTAAAGGTGGTTTGACTAACCTAGTGGATGCTGAGGGTCACAGCATGCTTCATCTGGCCTCTTTAGGTGGACGTCTGGAGATGGTGAAGTATATCCTCTCACAGAACATGGCCGACATAAACGCCAGGGACGAGGAAGGGGACACTGCAGCCATGGTAGCAAAACGTAAAGGAAAACTTGACGTGTATAATTTCCTTGTTTCAAAGGGTTGTGCAGAAATATGAGTGTAGCTTTTGGATTTACTTCACTCAGTATGATATATTAGCTGTGGCACATGGTAGAATGTAACAAGTCGTGTAGCTGCATTTATGAACATTTGTTACACTTAGTCGTTATTTTGTGAAGGAGGGAACACTAGAGTGCCGTTATAACTGATAAAGAGGGTTTAGTGTTAGTCAAATTGTAGTGGTTCCGCGAAAGGGTTCAACAATGCTGTACAGCTGTTGACATGGACACTGACAACTCCCATCTTCACCGGTTATTCAGTCTCCCTATATTGCAGTGATACAGATAATGTCGTTTTATGGTTGTCTTTCTTAGTGCTTTTCTTAAAGGAAAGAAGGTCCAATGGAGGAGGGTATCCTGCATCTTCTCTTTGTGTGTGGACGTCTTCTGCAGAACTAGGCTGGTACTGCTAGTTTATGTATATATGATATGTAGGTATATGTGTGCATTTTATAAAATATGTCGAAACAGAATATATGGATTTGGTAAATGTGTTACTTATATGGGCATTAAGACCTAATAAACATATACGAAAGAGATAACAACAGCGCAACTGTTGATGACATACGTTTTCAGCTAGACCGTTCGAGGTTATGCGTCAGTGGGGAAATCCAGACGTTTAAACGCTCGCCCATCAAGCAAAAAGATTGGGGTTGGATTCCACACATGGATACAATATTTCGAAGTCACGTTGTGATATTATTGGAATATTGCCAGAAAGTAAAGTCGTCCACCCAGAATGTAAACACATATTGGTATGTCTATCCTCAACTTGTATTTCATGAAGAAACTCTTCTATTGGCGTTGAGAGCACTGTTACTTGACTTCCATTTGACAAATTGAAAATATTGTCCTATGATACACTTTATTCTTCATGGTTCTCAGGGACTCTTTGAATTAGTGGAGTGGCTAACATTTCCTACAATCGCCAGCAGCTGAGGGGATGGTGTAAATCCAACTAGGGTCCATACATGTAGCAAAGGTATCCATGGTCGCTAGTATGGTGATCAACTTTCAGGTGTTGGCGAGATATAGCCTGGTTTCACATTATATTGTCCAAATAGTGATATTACGTTTAATTCTAATGGTGACATTCTCTTGTTTTACAGTTCTTTGCTGACAGGTTTGCATGATATTCACATGTTCTCTTTTAATGGTATGTATTGTCTCGTCACGATATGGCTGAAATATTGCCGTTAAATATTAACTTATACGATCACTTAATCGGAGAGCGTTCCTTCCATTCCCCCATATTCTTTCTTCCTCAGATTAACAAAGTTTAACACTAAGTAGTTCAACCCCATATATACTGTTCTTAATTTGTGTGGTTTAAGTTATTTTTGCGAGTTCTCTATTAATTGTTGTATTAGGTTTTGTTAATATTTATGGTGTATATCAATTAATAATTATTATTTGGGACGGGAGATGAACTCCCATAGACTACAAGAGTTAGTCCTAGGCTGAGTTCTTATTTAATGCATATTCAGTTCGTATAATTGAAAACTCTAATAAATATCACAATAAAGCATACCCGGGTAACAATACCACGTTCACGTAAATAGTAGTGTCACATCGATGACGGCCGGCAACAACAGTTCAGAAGGACTCACATCGTGAGTCAATCACGGTTCAAGTCTATATCACAGGTATGCATAGAATGCAAGCTCCAACCTTATTATATCACGGTGTGTCCTGAACTTGGTCTTGATCTGTCATCAGGTGATGGCGTCACCAACCGAATATTACATCAAAAAGCTCATTGGGGACTCCATTGTCTGGGACTATTCCCAGACTAGAAAGGTCAGCTTTGGGGCAGAGTTCTTTACTTATCCAGCCGCGTGGGATAAACCCAGCGAGATACAACATATTAAAAATGAAAATAAATTTAGACATAAAAATATGCATGTGTCAAAGAATCACATTTGAATATCACATTTAAATACAATATAATGTTTCAACATTACACAAAAATTGAATAAATACAATTAACTCTTACAGAAACATCAAATTAAGACACATGTGGCCAATGACAGCAATTACAACAGTGGAAACAAGTATTATGGATATAACTGTGATATTACACATAATTACCAGCTGTGGGCTGAATCAAATGGTAGTTGTTTTCCTCAGGCGACTTCACTAATACATCTAACCACAATAGCACAACTGTAAATGCTATGAAAACTCTAGTATAAAATACATCACAAATGCAGTACAAATTGTTTTAGACAAGTGCATCCGCAGAACATTGGAAAGTATTTTATATCAACATTCCATATCCTTTCAGCTATATCTTTACCGGTTAAGAGCTGCAGCAAACGCCATATTGACGGCTCTTAAATATATTCAATAACATCCTAAACAACATAAACTTATAATACGTTCAGACTCTCTTTTTGAATTCAAGCGATTGAAAATGTATCATGTAAACATCCACTTTTAATTGAAATTATTGAATTGTGTACTGATCTTGCCACTGGTCAATACGACATCGTCCTCTGTGGGTTACCAAGCCATGTAGGAATCTCTGGTAACACCATGGCTGATCTTGCTGTCAAGGCAGCATTCAACAAATCTTTGGCACCACTTCTTGTTCCATACTCTGATTATAAAGCTACAATTAGATTTTATATGCATGATCTGATGCAAAGGAAGTGGGACACCCAAGTAGATATTGATAAATTACATGCAATAAAACCTTATATTGGTTATGCAAACTTGGGTTGTCAGTCCAGATGTGAAGAGGTTATTATGCGACGGTGTCGCAAGGGCCATACTAGACAGACTCATGAAAATTTATTCAGAAGTGACAACTGTGCTGAATATTCCATCACAAGGGATAAGTATCTTAAATCATGAAGGATGTTTTAATAATGTCAGTTATCATTTAATTACTGCCTTTCAAAAGAATCATGATCAATTAAAAGGTAGATATTGTACGAACAAATCCTCATTTACAGATGGATACAAGGATGCTGGCGGAGTCGTTTGTGCTCTGTTGCCCAAAAGCAGTTCTGTTTTTACAGTAGACGCTGATGTCATATTAACAGCCCTTTAACATACCAATAAACACCGTAAATGTAAACCATACATACTAGTTTCCGATTCTCATTCATGCCTTCAGGGCATTAGGAAGTTGCAGTCATTCACTTTTAAAAGAAATTATGGAATTTTATGATGATCTTGCTACTTGCCATTGCGACTTCGCCTTTTGTTGGCTGCCCAGCCATGCTGGGATTTCTGGAAACACAATGGCCGATTTTGCTGCCAAGACGGCAATCTGTTTCACAACTTCTTTTTCCATAGTCTTGACTACAAAACTGGCATTATAACTTACATCCGTTAACTAATGCAGAAGAAGTGGGACACTCAGGTAGATATCAATAAATTACATGAAATGAAACCCTACAATGGTTACACCTATTTGTGTTGTCAGTCCAGATTTGAAGAGATCATCATACGATAGTGTCGTATAGGCCACAGAAGGGTTTACTCGCGAATACCTTTCGAAAGTTGATGATCCTCCGTTTTGCATACTTTGTGATGGATGAATCACGGTCGAGCATGTCTGTGTTGACTGTGTTGAATATTCCATGACAAGAGATAACTTTTTCAAATCACGATCTATGAGAGATCTTTTTAATAACACCAGTTAATTATTGAATTTTCAAAAGAATTAGATTTGTGAAATGGTTTATAAATACAAACATATTTTATCATTGGTAATTTAGATTAGTAACTGAGATTGTTAGTTACCTATACACTCAAACGGGGTTTAAGGAGCGTAAAATTATTGTCATTCTGAGATGGTACGTAAACATTCAAGGGAAATTTAAATTTACCATATGTTTGAAATAAGTATTTTTTTTTCCTTTTAATATTGGCTAAATTTTACATCAATCGCCAGCTACTGAAGGGATGATATAAATCCAGCTAGGGTCCATGCAGGTAGCAAAAGTACTGTAAGTCCCCATGGTCCCAAGTATGGTGATCTAACGTCAGTTGTTGGCGACCTATGGCTTGTTTTTATATTGTGTCGTCTTCTCTAGTTAAAGTATTTTAGATTTCATGACTAGTTTTATTTAACATATATCTGTGATAGTCTAGTTACTTGTACTGCCCTTTGACGACGGATAATTTAAACTGCTGACTTTGTTTTCATCGCTGTATGGCTGTGATATTGCCGATGCGATGTAAAATGTCAATTCACTAACTTTGACTGAGTCAGTTGTTGGCCTGTATAGCCTGTATAGACTGTTGTGTATTGTGTTGTCCGAATAGTGATATTAGTTTTGAATTTCCACGCTAGCTTTAATTCTAATTGTGATATTCTAGTTGTTTTACTGTCCTTCGGTGACAGATTTTATGATATACATATATTCCATTTCAGTGTTAAATGTTCTCGTCACGATATGGCTGAAATATTGCCGATGTGACGCTAAATATTAACTCACTCACTCACTCACTCACTCACTGTGATTGACCTGCGTGTTAAAATAATCTGGCTGTCCATTATTCGATCAGGTTTTTGGGATCGCGAGTGTCACCCTTTGTGTTTTTTATGCAATGAGTGTAGCGTTCAAATTTGAAATCATAGTGAGTGAGTTAATATTTAACGTCACATCGGCAATATTTCAGCCATATCATGACGAGAGCGATTAGTTACAAAACTACATATTAATTAATGGCACGTTATAAAAATCTGCCAACGAAGGACAGTAAAACCAACTAGAATATCACAGAGAATGTAAAACTAGTAATTAGATCTAAAACAGTTGAACTATAGAGGAAAATACAATATAAAAATGGGCTATAGATTGCCAACAACTGAATGTTACCTTTGCTGCCGGCATGGACCCTAGCTGGATTTAAACCATCCCTTCAGCCATTGGCTTTTATGCGGAGAATTAGGCATACATTAAAATGACAAAAGTACTACGAAAAAACTTGGAAACCTTAAATTTACATCAAATGTTTCGGGACTTACGTACCCTCTCAGGAGGACAATAATTGTACAGTACATTAACCTCCTCTGAGGGTATAGCCACTAGCAAATTGATTTACTAATTAATAAAATATTTATCTCTTTATAAATCATTTAACAGATCTAATTCTTTTAAAACTCCTATCATTAAATGAGAACTAGTATAATTGTTAAAAAGATCCTTCATTGTTCTTGATTTGAAATAAGTGTCCCTTGTGATGGAATGCTCAACGCAGTCAAGCAAGATATGCTAAAGGGATACAAAACGGAGGATCCTCACCTTTTAATATATATTCGTGCGTGTATCTTGTGTGGCCAATAGGACATCGTCGCATGATGACCCCTTCAAATCTCGACTGACAACCCAAGTAGGTATAATGAATATAGGGTTTTATCGCGTGTAATATATTTATACCTACTTGGGAGTCTCACTTATTTTGTATGGCATCACGGATATAAGATCTAATGGTTGTTTTATAATCAGTGTAAGGAATAAGATTTGTTGAGTGCTTTAGCAGCCAATGTGTTACCAGAGATTCCTACGTCCTACGTATTGGCCAGTAGTAAGATCGGCACCCGTGAACGGCAACCTCCTCGTGGTTGGTGCTGGATAACGCCAAGAGCCGTTCACCCCTGTTGTGGACCTGGGGGGTTGTGGTGGGGGCATATTTGGTCCACCAACCCGTTTGGAGGACGGGATCCTGGTGGTTGAGGGCATAGGAGCAGAACCAGTGTTCCTATTGATAAACACACCATTCTGGCCCTGACTTCACCTAGACGGGTGGTTGAATGGGCCCGGTTCAACCAATCGGCTGGTCATGCCAAGCCCTGTGCATGGATTTTATGTAAATGCACAAATTTGATTTGGAAATGTTTAAATTTTGGTCTTGCCGCCTATGGTTCATAGAATATAGTTTGACTTGAATTTTGTTTACATGAACTTTGCCTAGAGTCATATACCCAAAAGGAGGTGGCTCATGGTCCAATCTGGTGGAACTGTTCATCTTTTTAATGTTTCTGCTGGAGTATATCATCCGGGTTTCCTTGCTGCTGCAAGATGGAGACCCATTTGTATTTAGCATTGTCCTTGTGATATTCCGCGGTGGGTGGGGAACTCGGATGATGAACCATATAACCAATAAACATGGAATACCAAACCCCTTCCAAAAACGTCCACTGGATAATGAAGATAAGCAAAGACCTTTAAAATCGTAGAACATTGGCAACGATGTTTAGTGCTTGAGACAGTTGACAGAACACCTCTCAAACTTAACCTTTTTGCAATATCTAAGGGTATTCAAGTCATAGCGGTTATAGAGGTTAAAACGTCAGACGATTGCGATCAGGTTCTTTGCTAGTAGAATGCAACAGGATACAGCAATCTACCAACCTTATGTCAACAGTTTCATTTGTCGGCATTCCTGTTTCAGTTACAGCACGGGGAGACAGGGATCAGTTGTTTGCTGATATGACTGAAGCTGACATAGTGTTTGAGATGAGAGATCAAGACGTTATGTTTGTTATACGGTTCTCAACAACGAAGAACTCACAAACACAACCAACTAATACGTACATTTTTTTCATTTTCAACGCCGACTGTCCCAACATCAATCAAAACAGGTTACTGCAATATCAAAGTTGACACCTGTATTCCAAACCCATTAAGGTGTTTCAAATGTCAAAGATTTGGCCATGGCGTCAATACGTGCACAAGACCTGTCACATGTGCTCACTGCGATGAGCAAACGCATACAACGGAAAACTGTGACAATGATGCTAAAAAATGTACCAACTGTTCAGGAAGTCACCCATCATAATCTAAAGGCAGTCCTGTCTGGAAACACCATATGAAAATAAATAGCATTACATTTTCCAGAAACATCAGTTTTTCTGAAGTAAAGAAACTTGTTCAGTCTGAGGAAGGCACAGGAACGTATGCGTCTGTCTTCCAGACAACGCCTGAAATAACCCCCTGAGTCACAATATTTACCTGTTGACTGCCCGACAGACTTGACATGGTTGAACTCTGCGCGCCTCAACTATGTTTATTTTGCGTCTCAGCTATATTCAAATGAATAATCAACTCAAATATCTGATTCAAATATCTGACATACAGACTCTTTCTCAAGGCCAATCATTATCTCTCACCGAGAAGAAGTCTCAAGCACAAAAACCACAAATATCTCAAATGTGAAACAAAACAAATCAAGAACTGTATCTTCGAACGGACATTAAAGTGATAGGATTTCAAAGGGGTCAGATAATTCGATCCAACTATTTAATAGGTTTGGATCTCTTGAATGGATGGATGTGGCTGAAAACATCACCCCACGGGCGCATAGCGTATCGCCCTCTAAAAAGGTACGGGGTAGATCCCCAATGATACCTCCAAAAAGATAGCTTCCCAAAACTTTATTATAATGTGGAATTGCCGAGGACTAAAGACCAACTTTAACGCCCTACTGCTATTGGTCCAGGACATTAGTCCATCAGCTTTCTGTCTGCAAGAAACATACCTAAAGCAGACAGACATTTTCAGTTTGCGTCAGTTCAATGCATATCATTCTTTTTCTCCTCCGGGTGATAGGGCCACGGGAGGATCACCCATCCTTGTGAGGCATAATGTACTCCAAAATCCCGTTGTCCTTAAAACTAATTTTCAAGCCGTTGCAGTACGACCTACTTTGCATGTTACTTTTACTCTCTGCTCGCATTCCACCATCTTCAGCTCTGCAGCAGGCTGATATCCAAACCCTTTAGAATCAGCTCCCGTAACCCTGTATTATTATGGGTGATTTTACTGGCCACAACCCAGTCTGGGGTGGTACAACTATTAATACTAAAGGGAAAGTACTGGAGGAGTTTATTACAAACAATGATTTATGCATATATAATAATTGTTCAAATACATATTTACACCTTGGCACAGGAATTTATTCAGCTCCTGATTTGTCAATTACTGATTCTGTCCTATTGTGTGAGTTTGAATGGTCAGTCCACGACGACCTTTGTGGAAGTGACCATTTCCCTACAATCTTAAAACCCATCCGATGTCTCTCCTCATATCGATGGAATTTTAAAAAAGGCCAACTGGAGCTTATATGAAACTCTCTGCCTTGACAAACTTAAACCTGAACTTTTCATTAATATATTATATATTTCTTGTATACATCCACTTTTAATAGAAATAATAGAATTGTATTATGATCTTGCTACTGGCCAATACGACATCGTCTTTTGTTGGTTACCAAGCCATGTAGGCATTTCTGGTAACACACTGGCTGATCGTGCTGCCAAGGCAGCAATCAAGAAATCTGTGACACCACTTCTTATTCCATACTCTGATTATAAAGCTACAATTAGATCGTATATCCGTGATCTGATGCAGAAGAAGTGGGACACCCAAGTAGGTATAAATAAATCATATGAAATAAAACCGCATATTGGTTACACCTACTTGGGCTGTCAGTCAAGATTTGAAGAGTTTATTTTACGACGATGTCGTATTGGCCACACAAGATACACACATAAATATGTGCTTAAAGGTGAGAATCCTCCGTTTTGTATCCCATGTGTTGAAAGAATCACAGTCAAGCATATGACTGTGTTGAATATTCCATCACAAGGGATCAGTATTTTAATTCACGAACTATGAAGGATCTTTTTAATAACACAAGTTTTTATTTAATCATTGCATTTTAAAAAGAATTAGGTATATTAACTGAATTGTAAACAGATTAATATTTTATTATTGGAAGTTCAAATTCATAACTGTGCTTGTTAGTGGCTATATCCTCAAAAGGGGTTGAAGTACTGTAAAACTATTGTCCTCTGAGTCCACAAACATTCAATGTAAATTTAATCTTTCCACGTTTTTAATCGTAGAATAAGTGCCTTTTTACTGTAGGGCTAGATTTCCCAAATTGCTGACGGCTGAGGGGATGATGTAAATCCAGCTGGGGTCCATGCAGGTAGCAAAAGTACTTTAAGTCCCCATGGTCCCTAGTATTGTGATCTACCTTCAGTTGTTAACAATCTATAGCCCATTTTTATATTGTATTGTCCTCTATAGATACACTGTTTTAGGTATAATTACTAGTTTTTACATTCTTTTCTGTGATATTCTAGTTGTTTTACTGTCCTTTGTCGACAGGTTTTTATGATACTCGTATATTCCATTTCAGTGTTATGTTCCCGTCACGATATTGGTGAAATATTGCCAATGTGACGTTAAATATTAACGCGCTCACTCACTCACTCACTCGTGCTGTGACGTCATGGGCATGTCATCAAACTACAATACTTGTAGCACGCAAGAAGCCCAGATACGTGATGTAATTTGTAATGGTTCCCTTCCTAGCAGGAATCAAGGTACAAAAGTCTCCCAGGGTCACCCCAATCGCCACCAGATGGTTCTGTCCACAGAACGCGTCATATCACTACAGATCGTTTCTGGGAACGACAACATCGTCATTGATCAGCAAGACTGTAAGTTGCATCCTAGTCTACGTGAGTGGATGAGTAAGTGATTTGATTTAACACATCAGCAATCAATACATCAGTAATATACGGTCGAGAGTGAGTGAGGGTAATTTTATGCCGCACAGTATTCCAGCTATATGGCGGTTGTCTGCAAATAATCGAGCACGGACAAGACAATCCAGTGATCAATGTCATGTGTCATGTGTCAGCGAGCATGACAGCGAGCGAGTCCCATCTTGCAACAAACTTGGGCTACTGAAGATCAGTTCTAAAATGGATCTTCAATGTGGATAAGGTGCTGGATACAGCTGACCATACAGAACCATAATACGATACAGGTGTGCCTGACAGTATATACATAACAGTCTTCTTGTAAACGGGAGTCGACCCTCTGACAGCGGCTTGTCAAGACAACTGACGATCCGTCCCCGGATGCTGCCGTTGCATCTGTAGCAGGGCACAGACTCGTCCCATAGATGACATCCTTATTTTATCAGCTTGCTGAAGGAGTTCTCCTCTTTGGTCATGTGGACAAAGCGTCCGACTTCGGATTAGAAAGTCCGCGGTTCGAATCCCTGCACGGGACTCGGAAATTTTGTAACCACAACACATCGCTGCCATATAAATTCAGGAGCGGTGGGGTAGTCCAGTGGTTGGAGCGGAAGATCCGGGTTCCATTGTCAGCATGACTACACTAATTTCTCACTCTTTGTACACAAGGCACCCGTGGCGAGCCACCTCCTCGTGGTGGGTGCTGGGTAACGCCAAGAGCTCGCCAACACCCCCGTAGTGGACCCGGGGGGATATTTGGTCCACCAACCCGTTTGCCGTGGGTTGCGTCCCGTGTCGGTGGAGGAAGGGATCCTGGTGGTTGAGGACACTGGGGCTTTTAACTGCGTTCCATTGCCCAACACACAACTTTGGCCCTTGCTTCACCTGGACGGGTGGTGGAGTCGGCCCGTTTCTGTCAATCGGCTGGTCACGCCAAGCCCTGTGCTATAACTCTGTAGTGTTGCACAAAAATTTGAGAATTGTATGTTTATATTTTCTAGCCTTGGCGAATTTCGAAACAGAATTTGAAAACGTTACTGTTTATTATTGCCTAGAGTCGTATCCCAGAAGGAGGTGGCTCATGGGCCAATCTGGTGGAATCATTAATCTTTTAATTTTTCTGCTGGAGTATATCATCCGAGTATCCTTGGTGCTGCAAGCCGGAGACCCGCTTGTTTTTAGCATTGTCCTTGTGATACTCCGTGGTGGGTGGGGAGCTCGGATGATGAACTATTCAACCATAACCATGGCTTCTCAAATCCCCATTACAAAGAAAAAACGTCCACTTGACAATGATCCAGATGATAACGACCAAAGACTGTCCACTTCCATTGATTACTGGCCACGTTTTGTCGTGATTGAGACTCAAGATAACAGCAGACTGAAGTTGAACCCTTTTGCGATACAGAAAGGCATACAAGGAATTGCTGGTGACGTCAAAAATATCAGACGTTTGCGTTCAGGTGCGTTGCTCGTTGAATGCAACAGAAGACAACAAACTACTAACCTGATGTCTACCACCACATTCGTCGGCATTCCAGTATCAGTATCTCCACACAGGACACTTAACACAAGCAAAGGAATCATCAGGGATAGAGATGGATTATTTGCCGACATGTCTGAATTTGATATTGTTTCAGAAATGAAAGATCAAGGGGTCACGTACGTTAAGCGTTTTACAACACGTAAAAACCAGGAGACCATTCAGACTAATACCTACCTCTTTTCATTTTCCTCTCCAACAGCTCCCAGATCTGTAAAGGCAGGCTATAGTCACATCAATGTAGACACCTATATACCCAGTCCATTAAGGTGTTTTAAATGCCAGAAGTTTGGTCATGGTGTTAGTACTTGCACATTGTCTGTTGTGTGTGCTCACTGTGGTGAGAAGACACACACAACAGAAGATTGTGACAGTGACTTTAAAAAATGCACCAACTGCTCAGGTGACCATTCTTCATTTTCTAAACAGTGTCCAATTTGGAAAGAACAAATGGAGATAAATAAAATCAAATTTACACAAAATATATCTTTCTCTGAGGCCAAAAAACTGGTAAAAAGATCTGATCTTCCAGAAAGTTATGCTACAATAGTAAAAACATCATCGGGTTCTAGCTCTAAAACAACATCAAACACAGGCTGCCAAACTACCTTGACGTGGGTCAATTGTGATTCTCCACAGCCTTTGTGCACTGCTATATCATCACAGACTGAGGAATCACTTCCTAGTACCTAAAAGTCGTCTTCTGATCACAAATCATCAGCATCTCAGTCACATTCAAAGTCTCAATCAACAGCTGATAGTCGACAAACGGTGAAAAGTAAACCGAAGCCAAAGCCTGATGCTTCAAAACAACAAAGTGGCAGAGCTCCCAAGGGCTCACAAAATAAAGTTAAATTGTTTAATAAATACGGGTCTCTTGAAGACATGGACGTTTCTGAAAACGTCCATTCTAGGGCACATAGCTTGTCGCCCTCCAAAAGAGTGCGGGGTAGATCCCCCATAAATCCCCCCAAAAGATAGTTTATTCCAATAATATTGTACAGTGGAACTGCAGAGGATTAAGGACTAATGTACATGAATTACAGCTATTAGTCCAAGATTTTACACCTTCAGTGATATGTCTCCAAGAGACATATTTAAAACAAACAGATATATTTGACCTTCGTCATTTTAATGCATATCATTCTTTTTCGCCTCCGGGTGATAGAGCCACTGGGGGATCATCCATTCTTGTCAGACAAAATGTTATTCAAAGCCCTGTTTCGCTTGTTACTAATATGCAGGCTGTTGCAGTAAGAATTACTTTACATGTAGCGTTTACACTTTGCTCTCTTTATATTTCGGGCACCCGTGGCGAGCCACCTCCTCGTGGTGGGTGCTGGGTAATGCTAAGTGCTCGCCAACCCCCCGTTGTGGACCCGGGGGCATATTTGGTCCACCAACCCGTTTGCCGTGGGTTGCGGCCCTGTGTCGGTGGAGAAGGGGATCCTGGTGGTTGAGGGCATAGGAGCAGGACCAGTGTTCCTATTGCTCAACACACCACTTTGGCCCTGACTTCACCTAGACGGGTGGTAGAATGGGCCCGGTTCTATCAATCGGCTGGTCACGCCAGGCCCTGTGCATGGGGATTATTTTTGCACATTTTCATTGTACTGTTGGGTCTTGGGTCTTGGGTCTTGTTCAGAGTCAGATTTTATTTCTCTGCATCGAGGAAATTGCCTAGAGTCCTATGCCAAAAAGGCGGTGGCTCATGGGCCAATCTGGTGATGTTGACCGCTGAATTCTATATGTCTTTGGATTATTGTTATGGGCCGAACCAGCCTGACAACTAATCTTTTGGACAAATATAGCTATTCATGTCATATTTACTGGAGTATACCACCCCTGTATCCCTGGTGTTAGCATCCTGGAGATCCGGTGCAAATTGACACCGTCCTTGTTGACACTCCATGGTGGGTGGGGAGCAGGGGTGCTGAATTCGTATGTTATACCATGTTTCAATACAATTCACCTGCTTCCTGCAAAGCAACTAAACGCAGACATGTAGATGTGCTCTCGTCTGATGAGGAGGTAGCTCCAGATATTTCTGATTCTTGGCCACGGTTTATCACAATTGCATCAGTTGACGGAAGTCCTTTAAAACTAAACCCGTTTGCTATCTCACTGGGCATTAGAGGTGTCTGTGGAGATGTTAAGAATGTCACACGACTACGGACTGGTGCCTTACTAGTGGAGTGTTTGAGGAAACAACAATCAGTCAATCTGTTGGGTTTACAACAATTTGTTAATACTCCCGTTGTTGTTTCAGTGCACAAGACACTGAACACGAGCAGAGGCATTGTGAGAGATGTTGCTCGCTGTCTTTCTGATATGAGCGAGGAGGAAATTGCTGTTGAATTAAAATCTCAAGGAGTCACACATGTAAAACGTTTTTCCAGAAAAGCACAAGATGGTGTCTTTGTTAGAACCAACACCTATCTTTTCACTTTTTCTCAACCTGTAATACCTAAATCACTAAAGGCTGGATATTTCAACATCGGGGTGGAGGTTTATGTACCAAATCCACTCCGATGTTTTAAGTGTCAAAAGTTTGGTCATGGTGCTAAGTTCTGCCGTAGCAAGATGGTAGTATGCTGCCGTTGCACTGGAGCCCATGATAGCTCTGAGTGCACAAATGAACTCAAATGTGCTAACTGCAATGGTGATCACACGGCGTCTTCTAAATCCTGTCCATCGTTTGAATTTGAAGCCCAAATCTTAAGAATTAAGCACACAAACAACATAACCTACCAAGAAGCAAAAACACTAGTACCATCTCCTGCTCAAACATATGTAAAAACATATTCCGCAGCAATTGCATCCTCCACTCGAGTTTGTAAGACAGTCTCCGTGTCATGTCAGACCGACATCTCCTGGGTCAAGGATGACCAGACTGTACTGCACCAACCCTCTGACATATCTCAGAAAAGTAATATGAAATCAACCACTTCACAAACAGACAATCCTACTCGTGATGTACCATCTCACTCCATGGAAAGTATACATACCGATGATGCAACTTTAACTAGAAAAGAGAAAAAGAAAGTACAGAGAAGACGAAAGGCGCTCACAAACGTGGAGACGCCCACTCAAGTTCTTGCATCTGTTGAGGTTCATAACTCGTATGAACCTCTGGAGATAGACGTTCCTCCTTCACAACCAATTCATAGGAGTGAACACTCCTCCCAGTCACGATCTCCAGTTAAGCCTCCATGAACACTTCCAATACTATTATTCAATGGAATTGTAGGGGACTGAAGAACACTTTTAATGATATACATTTACTTATACAAGATTTTAAGCCATCGGCATTTTGTTTACAAGAAACATATTTTAAAGAAAACGATCACATCGATATACGACAGTATACTCCGTATCACTGCTTTTCTCCTCCTGGGCCGAAAGCAACTGGAGGTTCTTCAATATTAGTGAGACAGGGCACCATTCACAGTCCTGTTCCTCTAAATACCCATCTTCAAGCCGTTGCTGTCCGTGTAACGATGCACATTGTTTTTACATTGTGCTCTCTCTATCTTCCTCCTTCCTTTTCTGTGCAGCCTGGCGATCTGCAGGCACTTTATGACCAACTTCCTAAGCCCTGTATCATCATGGGCGATATGAATGGACACAATCCCTTGTGGGGAGGTACACATACAAACAGCAAAGGTAACATACTAGAACATTTTATTTCTGCCAACAATATCTGTCTCTTTAATGATGATTCCAACACTTATTTACATCCTGGTACAGGAACATATTCTTCCCTTGACTTATCAATTACTGACTCTACTCTGCTGGGTGAGTTTGAATGGTCAGTCCATGACGACTTGTGTGGAAGTGACCATTTTCCAACTATTCTTAAAGCTATATGTCCATCTGACGTCCCTCCTTTGTCACGAAGGAACTTTACCAAAGCTGACTGGCTTTTGTTTGAATCACTTTCATCCAACAGATTGAAGCCTGAACTGTTTATGGGAGTTCCTGACCCCGTCCAACTCTTTTCTGATGAACTGAACAAAATAGCCGATGACTGCATTCCAAAGTCCTCTACGATTCCACACATACGAAAACCATGGTTCAACAACGACTGCAAACAGGCTAGGAAGGCACGGAAAAAGGCTGAGCATTATTTCCGTCGCCACCCTATGGTCCATAATTTGAACAAATTCAAAATATTAAATGCAAAAGCACGACGTATCTTCAAACAAAATAAACGTCAATCTTGGCGAAACTATGTGTCGAAAATCGGTTCGCGTACGCCGATATCAAAAGTATGGAACATGATCCAGAGAATCAAGGGCAAGGGCTCACAATCTAGCATTAAACATCTTAAAGACGGAGACCAAATATTAACTAGTAAATCTGACATTGCAAATAAACTTGGAGAAACTTTGGCCAGACACTCTTCCTCGTCGCATTATGTACCCCGGTTTCAAAAGTATAAAAACCAACAAGAAAGGACACCTATCAATTTCACTTCAGATAATGGGGAAGATTACAATGAAGTATTTTCGATCCATGAGCTTCGTACTGCTCTTGACCAGGCTCATGATACTGCTACAGGAGCTGATAACGTGCATTATCAACTCCTGAAGCACTTACCAGAATCCTGTTTAGAAACGCCCTTAAACATTTTTGATGATATTTGGACGTCTGGAAACTTTCCCTCGTCTTGGCGAGATGCTATAATTGTTCCCATTCCCAAACCTGGACGTGATCATACTGATCCTTCCAATTATAGGCCCATTTCACTAACTAGCTGCGTTTGCAAGACCATGGAGCGCATGATAAATAATCGACTTGTTTGGTACTTGGAAACCAATAACCTAATAACAGATATACAGTGTGGTTTCCATAAAAACAGAAGTACTATCGATCATTTGGTGCGTTTGGAGTCTTTTGTTAAGAATGCCATAATTAATAAACAACACGCAGTGTCAATCTTTTTCGATTTAGAAAAAGCATATGACACAACATGGAAACATGGGATTTTAAAAGATTTACATGATTTTGGATTACGAGGCCGTTTGCCTCAGTTTATATCGAACTTTTTAAATGACAGACAGTTTCAAGTTCGAGTGGGTTCTACCCTGTCTGACCATTATAGTCAGGATCAAGGTGTTCCGCAGGGTAGTATATTGTCTGTCACATTGTTTAGCATTAAGATCAATAGTTTATCCAAGGTTTTAAACGATTCAGTTGATGGATCACTTTTTGTGGATGATTTTAATATTTCTTGTCGTGGTAAAAATATGCATACCATTGAACGGCAACTGCAGTTATGTTTAAACAAAATAAATAAATGGTGTTTAGAAAATGGCTTTAAATTTTCAAAGTCCAAAACTAACTGCATACATTTTTGCCGCAAATACAAACCGCATAAAGACCCTGAACTGTATTTAAACAATACACTTATCAAAGTTGTAAAGGAGGCCAAGTTTTTGGGTCTTATTTTCGACTCCCACTTGACGTTTTTGCCGCATATTAAATCACTTAAGGCCAACTGTCTGAAGGCACTAGATTTGTTAAAAGTTGTTTCAAATTCTAAATGGGGAGGAGATCAAACTACCCTGCTTAACTTATATAGATCACTTATCCGTTCGAAACTAGATTACGGATCCATCATATATGGTGGAGCTTGTGAAAGCAACTTAACACTTCTAGACTCTATCCACCACCAAGGTCTAAGACTTTGTCTTGGGTCCTTTAGAACTTCTCCCGTTGACAGTCTCTACGTTGAGGCTGATGAACCATCTCTTGAGCAGCGCCGTATAAAGTTAGCTTTACAGTACATTACTAAATTATACTCTAATGAATCTAACCCTGCCTATAACTGTGTTTTCAATCCCCTTTATGAGGATTTATACAACAAAAAGTCTTCTCTTGTCCCGCCCCTAGGACATAGAATTAAACCATTTCTTTCTTCGGCCGGCATTGAGCTGGAAAACATAGCTCCATCCCGTCTTCTTTCTTCTCCTCCTTGGCAGTTGGTTAGACCTCAAGTTGACCTAACATTAACTTCATTTAAAAAATCAGAAACTAATGAATTACAATATAAACAAGAATATAGTCAATTAAAAATTAAATATAGCAATTACAAACCCTTATTTACAGATGGTTCCAAAGACGGTGGTGCAGTAG
Source organism: Haliotis asinina (assembly GCF_037392515.1). Lineage (NCBI taxonomy): Eukaryota > Metazoa > Mollusca > Gastropoda > Lepetellida > Haliotidae > Haliotis > Haliotis asinina. The sequence continues at coordinate 1,922,414 of NC_090290.1, forward strand.
CTTGTGCCACTGTCATTGGATCAAGAACAATATCTTCTCGAATTCCAAATAACAGTTCTATTTTTACTGCAGAAGCGAACGCCATATTAACAGCTCTCAAATATATTCAAAGACACCCTAAACATAACCAATATATTATCTTTTCCGACTCTCTTTCTTGCCTTCAGGCCATCAAAAATATTTCTTGTAAACATCCACTTTTAATAGAAATAATTGAATTAATTAATAATCTTGCCACTGGCCAATACGACATCGTCTTTTGTTGGTTACCAAGCAATGTAGGCATTTCTGGCAATACAATGGCTGATCTTGCTGCCAAGGCAGCACTCAAGAAACCCGTGACTCCACTTCTTATCCCATACTCTGATTATAAAGCTACAATCAGATCGTACATCCGAGACCTGATGCAAAAGAGGTGGGACACCCAAGTGGGTATGAATAAATTACATGCAATAAAACCTTATATTGGTTATACCCACTTGGGTTGTCAGTCCAGATTTGAGGAGGTCATTATGAGGCGATGTCGTATTGGCCATACACGATATACTCATGAATACCTTTTGAAAGGTGAGGATCCTCCGTTCTGCATCCCTTGTGATGAAAGAATCACAGTCAAGCATATCCTGCTTGACTGTGTAGAGTATTCCATCACAAGGGATCAGTATTTTAACTCACGAACTATGCAGGATCTTTTTACTCATACCAGCTCTCATTTAATTATTGCCTTCTTAAAAGAATTAGATTTGTTATCAGAATTGTAAATAGATAAATATTTTATTATTGGTAGTCTAGATTAATAACTGAGATTGTTAGTGGCTGTGCCCGCGAGGGGGGTTGAAGTATTGTAAAATTATTGTCCTCCTGAGAGGGTACGTAAGTCCAAAACATTCTATGTAAATTTAGTACGACCAAACTTTTAATCGTAGTATATTTGTTGTTTTTAATAATGGCTAACTTTCAGTATAATCGCCAACGGCTGAGGGGATGGTGTAAATCCATCTGGGGTCCACGCAGGTAGCAAAGGTACTGTAAGTCCCCATGGCCCCTAGTATGGTGATCTACCTTCAGTTGTTGGCGATCTGCAGCCCGTATTGTATGTTGTATTGTCCGAATTGTGGTAATTGTTTTAACTCTCCACACTAGTTTTAATTGTAAATGTGATGCTCTAGTAGTTTTACTGTCCTTTGACGACAGGATTTTATAATGTATACATATTTCATTTCAGTATCAAAATGTTCTCGTCACGATATGGCTGAAATATTGCCAATGTGACGTTAAGTATTAACTCACTCACTCACTCTTTATATTTCGCCGTCTTCGGCGTTTGCCAAAACCGATCTTCAAGCTCTATATGATCAACTCCCGAAACCCTGTATTATAATGGGAGATTTAAATGGGCACAACCCACTCTGGGGTAGTGTAAATACAAACACTAAAGGTAAATTGTTGGAGGACTTTTGTTCTGACAATGATTTATGTATTTATAATGATGGTTCCAGCACATATTTACATCCTGGTACAGGGACTTATTCTGCTCTCGACTTGTCACTCACAAATTCAGAACTACTTAATGAATTCGAATGGTCAGTCCACGATGACCTCTGTGGAAGTGACCATTTTCCTACTATATTAAAAGCTGTTACTCCATCTGATGTTCCTCCATCATCAAGGCGGAATTTTAAAAAGACTAACTGGGCTTTATATGAAACACTGTGTTCTGAAAAACTTAAACCCGAACGTTTTATTGACGTTCCCGATGCTATTAAATGTTTTTCTGATGAATTGAACTCCATAGCTGATGAATGTATACCAAAGTCCTCTGCAGTTCCACATATTCGAAAACCATGGTTCAACGATGACTGCAAACAAGCTAGGAAGGCAAGGAAAAAAGCAGAACATTATTTCCGTCGCCATCCAATGGTGCATAATTTAAATAAATTTAAAATTTTAAATGCTAAAGCGCGGCGTACTTTTAAACAGAACAAACGCCAATCTTGGCAAAATTATGTATCTAAAATAAATTCTCGGACACCCATTTCCAAGGTATGGAACATGGTCCAAAAAATTAAAGGTAAAGGTACCAAATCTACTGTCCATCATCTTAAACATGGAGATCAGTTACTTACGGATAAATCAGATATTGCAAATAGACTGGGCGAAACCCTCGCTAAACACTCTTCCTCCTCTAATTATTTACCTAAATTCCAGCAGTATCAAAAACAACAAGAAAAGAAAACTATTAATTTCAATTCTGATAAGGGGGAAGATTATAATGAAACGTTTTCTATTCATGAACTCCATAGTGCTCTTGATCAGGCTCAAGACACTGCTACAGGAGCTGATAACATACATTATCAACTCCTGAAGCACTTACCAGAATCCTGTTTAGAGACGCTGTTATCAATATTTGATGATATTTGGACTTCCGGGAAATTTCCTTCTTCATGGCGTGATGCCATAGTAGTACCAATACCTAAACCTGGACGTGATCATACGGATCCATCTAATTATCGTCCGATTTCATTAACTAGCTGTGTTTGCAAGACCATGGAACGCATGATAAATAATCGACTTGTTTGGTACTTGGAAACAAATAACCTTATAACAGATATACAATGTGGTTTCCGTAAAAACAGAAGTACTGTCGATCACTTAGTGCGTTTAGAATCATTTGTGAAAAATGCACTAGTCAATAAACAACATGCTGTGTCTATCTTTTTTGATCTTGAGAAGGCATATGACACAACCTGGAAGTATGGCATTCTGAGAGATTTACATGATTTCGGTTTGCGAGGTCGTTTGCCTGAATTCATAGGCAAATTTTTAAATAATAGACAATTTCAAATCCGAGTGGGTTCTACCCTGTCTGATCATTACAATCAGGATCAGGGAGTTCCACAAGGCAGTATTTTGTCAGTCACACTTTTTAGTATAAAGATAAATAGTTTATCAAAAGTTTTAAACGATTCAATTGATGGATCGTTATTTGTGGATGATTTTAATATTTCTTGTCGTGGTAAAAATATGCATACCATTGAACGACAAGTACAGTTGTGTTTAAACAAAATTAATAAATGGTGTCTTGAAAAGGCTTCAAATTTTCTAAATCGAAAACTAACTGTTTACACTTTTGTCGTAAATATAAACCACATAAAGACCCTGAACTATCTCTAGATGGCACACCAATTAAAGTTGTGAAGGAAGCTAAGTTCTTGGGTCTCATTTTTGACTCACACTGAACGTTTTTACCGCATATTAAATCACTTAAGACTAAATGCCTGAAAGCAATTGACTTGTTGAAAGTGGTTTCAAATTCAAAATGGGGAGGGGATCAAGCTACCCTTCTCCATCTATATCGATCTCTCGTGCGTTCGAAACTCGATTATGGCTCCATCGTCTATGGTGGAGCCTGCAAAAGCAACTTAAAACTATTAGATTCAGTCCATCATCAAGGTCTAAGACTTTGTCTTGGCTCCTTTAGAACTTCACCTGTTGACAGCCTGTATGTCGAGGCTGACGAACCATCTCTTGAGCAGCGACGTATAAAATTAGCTTTACAGTATGTAACAAAACTATATTCAAATGAGTCCAACCCTGCATATAACTGTGTTTTCAATCCCCTGTATGAGGATTTACACAAAAAGAAATCTTCTCTTGTTCCGCCTCTTGGTTTAAGAATAAAACCACTTATTTCTGCTGCCAGCATTGAGCTGGAAAACATAGCTCCTTCCCGTCTTCTTTCTTCTCCTCCTTGGCAGTTGGTTAGGCCACAAGTTGACCTAACATTGACGACTTTTAAAAAATCAGAAACGAATGAATTACAGTATAAACAAGAATATAATCAACTGAAACATAAATATAGCAATTATAAATCCTTATTTACAGATGGGTCCAAGGGCGGTGGCGCAGTTGCTTGTGCCACTGTCATTGGATCCAGAACAATATCTTCTCGATTACCAGATAATAGTTCTATTTTTACAGCAGAAGCTAACGCCATATTAACAGCTCTCAAATATATTCAAAGACACCCTAAACGTAAACAATATATAATCTATTCCGACTCTCTTTCTTGCCTTCAGGCTGTTAAAAATATCTCTTGTAAACATCCACTTTTAATAGAAATTATTGAATTGTATAATAATCTTGCCACTGGCCAATACGACATCGTCTTTTGTTGGTTACCCAGCCACGTAGGTATTTCCGGTAACGCAATGGCCGATCTTGCTGCCAAGGCAGCACTCAACAAATCTGTGACACCACTTCTTATTCCATACTCTGATTATAAAGCTAGCATTAGAACTTACATCCGTGATCTGATGCAGAAGAAGTGGGACACCCAAGTAGGTATAAATAAATTACATGAAATAAAACCGTATATAGGTTACACTTACTTGGGTTGTCAGTCCAGATTTGAAGAAGTTATTTTAAGACGATGTCGTATTGGCCATACTAGATATACTCATGTGCACCTTTTGAAAGGTGAGGATCCTCCGTTTTGTATCCCTTGTGATGAGAGAAACACGGTCAAGCATATCCTGCTTGACTGTGTTGAATTCTCCATCACAAGGGATAAGTATTTTACTGTTAAAACAATGAAGGATCTTTTTACTAGCGTTAATTCATATTTAATTATTGGTTTTTTAAAAGAGATTGATTTTTTGATTGAATTTTGAATGTTATGTTGTGTAAATAGATGTATTTTAATGATTGGAAGTTTGGATTAGTAACTTGAATTGTTGGTGGCTGTACCCTCGAAGGGGGTTGAAGTATTGTAAAATTATTGTCCTCCTGAGAGGGTACGTAAGTCCTAAAGCATTCACAGTAAATTTAAACTTTCCACTGTTCTTAATCGTAGTATATGTGTATTTTTAATTTTTGGCTAGATGTGACTAAATTGCTGACAGCTGAGGGGATGATGTAAATCCAACTAGGGTCCATGCAGGCAGCAAAGGTACTGTAAGTCCCCATGGCCCCTAGTATGGTGATCTACCTTCAGTTGTTGGCAATCTATAGCCTGATTTTATGTTGTATTGTCCGAATAGTGATATTAGTTTTAACATTCCACACTAGTTTTAATCCCAGTTGTGATATTCTAGTTGTTTTACTGTCCGTCGTTGACAGGTTTTTTATAGTATCCATATATTTCATTTCAGTATTTAACGTTCTCGTCACGATATGGCTGAGATATTGCCGATGTGACGTTAAATATTAACTCACTCACTCACTCACTTTGTACACAAACGATAGTTATGGAGTCCATGTCTGGCAGTTTGACGCCCCAAAAACTGCAGACAGTGTGTGCTACTCAAAACAAGAACACTTCACACGCCAAAGTCGTAAATTAAGAAAGATATTCGCATTAGATTTTGCCGAATTCGACTCATGTACTATGTCTACAGAATTCTCTGTCACAAAACGTGAACGGAGATAAATGTGGAACTGAAAGAAATATTCTATGCCCACTCTTAAATGGACTGCTCCGCAAAATACTATTTATGAATGATATACCAAAGGTGTCCTGTGGAATATCTGGGACTGACTGTTCAAGTGACAGAATGCTAGCCAGTCACCTTGGTTTCATCTCTGAAGATGACAAATGTCAGTCAAAACCAAAACGTTGTATATTTCACACAGATGTTCACCAGAGGTGTGCTCAGAATCGCGAGCGCCCGTGAACCATCCACACAGTTGCATCGTCAAGCGACCAAAGATGGCGACAATGTTTAAAAGACAAAAGAGCCCAATTAAGTTATCATCATTTCTCAGCATGCATGTGACGAAAGGGTAAGGAAGAGCTAAGAAACGTTGTGTAAACAATAACAAATTGGCATCCATAACATTTTGTCTTATACATGTTTGATGTCATTCGTCATCACTCGCCCCTTTCAGTAACCTCCAACAAGAAGACGAAAAGCTATTCGGCTTTTCCCGGAATATCACGAGTTGATCACGAATGGTTTAATGTAACCAAGCGCTCGCATCCGTTCAGGACCCATAAGTTTTCAATGCAGATACTTCTGACCCCTGGGGAGAAGACCTGATGAACTTTATCAAAATAATGATGCGGAGCACTTTCCTGCCTAGCCATGTTGTTTTCATTTCGAGAACTGAATATTAAGTTCAGTAACATATCCGTGTAATTCCTCATCAATGAATCAGCCATGTACAACATATCGCAACAAAAATAATAATTATTAATTAGTTAACTTGAAAACGCCGACTGCATAAGGCATGACCAATGTTGGAGAGCATCAAGTATGAACGATGTATTATTAAACTTTTCGTCATCACAGCTTATCTTACAATGGCCATTATAACTTAGTGGTTCTGAAGTTGACGGACCCCTTGCCTGTTCACATTTCTGAACAATAACAATAATTACAGTCAGACACTGAATGAAATTGGAGCAGAAATTGAATGGAACTAGAAAAAGGTATTGCTCTGTTCTATGGTTTCAGGGTGGTTCATTCTGAAAGTAGAACACGTCTGCCGTATGCAAAGACGAAGGAATCGACATCTTTTGAAAGAAAATTAATTCACGGTAACTGGATTTTACACTCCATCAATGTCTATTTTAGACTTTTAAACAGGTCGATAACACATCATTTGGTCTACAGTAGGAGTAAAATTGACACAGACTGCTTTGGAATGTTGACCTTTCAAAGTAGTATTTTTGTTTAGTTTGACGTGAGGGGTCCAATATTTAAAGGTGTTAATTTATGGTCATGTCGGATCCAGAATAATTTTGTTGTAAATAACCAAAACAAAAATCCAAGATGATTCACTGAGCAGGAAGTACAAACTATAATTTGTGTGGGGTGGCAAGGTCACTGCGTAAGGTGGCTGAAGTTGAAAAGAATTTTTTTTTTGTTTTCTTAAACCGACCCTGCAAAAACTGATGTTTGCCAACATGTTTGGGGCTAATTTATTCAGATTGGAATTTGGAATTTTCAGTTTCATCTATATGTGGTACAGACAATATCTTGAACACTTACAGCCTCAAACGGAAGAGTTCTCATGGTTTGATCTTTTTAGAAGACGCCTTGACATTTGTTGGTTTGCCTAGGACCGATGTAATATTACATACCATAGGCAATATGAGCAACACTCACTCGCTCATTTACACACACACATCCTGTAATGAGTTTGTCTTAATGTATGAAGTCACTTTGAGGTGACTGTAGCGAGAAAGGTTTCCGCATGTATTGTGAGAATGAGCTGGGGTCCTGTCCACACCCAGTGAAACTCCAGTTACCATAGAAAGACTGTTGTAGTGTCAGCTGAGGTCGTCTGTAAGCATCATATCATTTTTCATACTTTGGTGATTGTCAATACATCAAAGCAAAAGGTTGTACTGGAAACCTCAGCTTTCATGTTGCAAAAGTGCTTCTAGTGTTTCTAAATGTTTCAGCTACATACTTCATATTTTAAAGAGTTCGAATTTCCCCGTTTCTTTTCAAATTGAGATTCTCATATTTCAGAACAAGTTGAACTGTGCATTATCATCTGTTAATGAGTTTGCCCTTAAGGTTTTAGCACCAACTGAGCAGTACATCTATCTTTCCTGTGTTCATGGATCCTTTTCAGCAGGTTCTTAAGAACAATACACGATACGTTTGTAAGAAATATATTTTGGTTCATGATTTCATTTTCAGAATCCACCTACATGGTTGTGCTTTAGACAATTCACATAAGCCATGCAATATGCACATGAAACATGTGAGTTGAAGAAATCAATTCACACTAACAGTGTAACATGTTATATTTGGGATTACACACTCTTAGTAAAGCACAGATTCTTGTACTTTTGTGGGGTTGATTCAAACCCACATCCTCATAAGTCAGGGACAAAGGCAGACGCCTTACCAGAAGTTGCTGTGGCTGAGCAGTCTTGGCATCCGACTCTGTGCCGGACTCAACCCATCAGCCACAGCAATTTCTCAGGCCAGGTGTAGGACTTACGTGCTGGCGATTATGTGCCTTACCCGAAAAAGTAGAGGAAACTGTACTTTACTGAGAAAGTGTAATCCCAGATATGTTACATTTATACATAACTGGCATTGTGTAATCATCACATTAACAGGGTTTTCACTTTTTGGGGGTTTTGTTTGGAGTAACTCCTCATACAGAACGGTGTGTTTTGCTTGTTGTTTTACATCACACTCAGGAATATTCCAGCTCTTTGGCGATGGTCTTTAAATAATCCAGTCTGGACATGACAGTCAAGCATCAATCTAGTCAAATGGGATACAATGACAAATGGCAACCAAGTCAACGATGCTGATCACACAAACCTGTTGGTTGACTCTTACTACTTGCATGGGCTTGCTGAAGACCAATCTAACCACGATCTTGACTGTAACATGGTTGGTAATGAATGAAATGAATCAGCCCTATGTCTTCAAGGTCTTGTGCATGCGTTGCCCACCATGGTGGACCCACCAGACACTGATCAATATTCTGAAATCGTTCCCAAGATATCCATTGTCCTTACATCTTCAGTGAAGATTTCATTTGTATAAATTTATGCATGAGCATAAGAAAGTGTCAGGGTATAGAAACGTGAACTCCTGGAGCCGATTTCAAAACAAACTTAAGTCTGAGTTTTGACTCAGGTTAGAGATTTTTCTCTCATTTCCTAGAATGAACAGAAATAGACATTTAACTCAAACATAGGAGATATTCTGAGTTTGGAGGACTGATTACTTCAGTTGTTTAGGCTTTTTTATTTAAAAAATCAGCAGTTTCAAACTGCTAAACTCACTTTTAAATTTTAGTAAAAACTTAATTTTGTTTTGACAAATCACGACCAGATGATGTACCTTTTTGTCTAAAACAGTATTCAAGCAAGGCCTTCTGGATATTCTTTCCCGTCTTTTCTTCCTGTCTTACTGAAGGCAATAGTAAGAGTTTACAATCTGGGTAAAAGTTGCTTTGTGCAGTATTTCTGTTGTATCACAGTGTATCAGCTTAATGTAATATCATCAAAACACAAGAGGAGCACTAACATGTTCACACTTATCTCAACAAGAGCATCCATCAAGACGTTTACATTCATCTGATGACATCAACTTAACAAGAGCTTCCTTCATAAAGTCAACACACATTTGACCACCTCAACACAAGAGGATACATCAAAATGTTGAGTCTTGTAAGAATATCAATACAAAAAGAGCATTCATGAAAGATTCTCACCCTTCTAATCCCCCCTCCACCCAGTGCACACATACAAGCACACACTATATATGCGATTCCAATCACTGGAAGGGCAAGGTGGAACTCTCAGATCTGTTAATGATTAGATGAGATTGATTGTCACACCTTGAAGCATTATTCCAGTCATAGCACAGGATTCCCATGTGCTGTGTCTGGTTGTCTGGAACAATAAGGTAACCCCTGTCCATCTCCACACATCTCAGGGAGACTTTCCACTGTGACCTCTGTACACACATCCCTGTCAGGACTATTCATGCCAGTTTTGCGTAGATATCATCAGAACACACATTATTAGGAAATTCATATCTCCCTGAGACAGTTGGCACTGGATTCTTGTCCTGGTGTTATTAACATCATGCACGTTCAGTAACTGCTCCCTGCAATAAAACAGAACAGGAGATTTAAACATTCTTGTCATTTTTTATTCCAAACACTGACGTATTAAACATGGCTGTGATTTTATTGCATATACTGAAGTACAATGTTATGGATGGATGTATGGGACAAAGTCCAAGGGGGTAAGGTCACTTTGACAATGCTAAATTACACGTGTTAAACATGGGAGGCCAAGATGCAGATCACCAAGTGCTGTAATCATGTAGGTAAACCTTCTGTTTCCTAAACAATGTGTCATGATACTGCCCTCACAACCTGAGCTATAAAAGAACAATGATGGCAATGTGGGTGACTGCCTACTTTCCATCTCCCACATTCAAGGTCGTGTGGTGTTACATGATGACCACCACTCCAATGAAGGGGAAAAAAGCCAAAAGATGACGATGAAGCAGTGTTTTGAAGCCGAAAACGCCCCCCATCGCTACATCTTCAAAATGTTACCTGCCCAAAATGGATTTAACCATACCAGACAATCCAAAATTACTCAGATGTTTTCTAAAAGTTTTACCAGACAATCAGGCTGGCCAGCAATGAATTTACACTATTCATCAGAAATCTAGCCTGTCTCGGGGGATCAGACAGGCCTTATTTCATGGACAGGATGAAGGTATTCCGATCATGTAACAGCCATGAGCATCTGCCCTATGAAGGAACCAAGATGAAGACAGAAGTTGAGTCTGCCTACCTGCCGTGTACCCCAGTCTAGGTAGTCCAATCTTGTGGCAGCCTGATATTCGTCTACTAACTCCTGCAGAACTTCTCGAGAGCTATCAAACTCGTCTAAGTTGTCCTTGAAGATTGGCTCCTTTTTAAATTGGTCCATGAAAGCCTCTCTCTTTCTCAGTTTGTCAAACTGACGAAGGATTCTCTCAAACAACTGCGAAAGGAAATTGAAACTTGAAAAACCTTGATGATAACTTCGCAAACTTAATCCTAAATTTGTCCAAGGGGCACAACTCCATTTAGCAAAAGGCATTACCTTAGACAGCCATTTGCTCATGACCTTAATTTGGATGGATAGGTTGAAATAGGAATGTGGTGCAAAAGGGAGCCATGTGATGAAGGAGTGATAAGAGCTACGCTCAGGTCACGTCTAACGGTTTTGGCGGGAAAGGGGAGGATACTCATGGGCAAGTGATATTGCTTTGCTACTGTGAATTGAAAGGGATTCAGGTTTCCACCTAACCATCTAAAGGAGAAGGGAGGTAAGCAGTGAGCATGAGTCAGTGTGAGGAAAAAGGGAGATAATATAGACTCCCCTTTGCTGTATCTGAGATCTAGAATATTGAGTTAGCTGTAGTCGCATTACTGCATAAGGGTGACACTGATGCATCCACAAAAACTGTTTATGATGCTTGATACCGTGTCGATCACCTGAATAAGATAGTATATGTTAATAGTTATTGTTGAAGACAAAGAGTCCATGTAAAACCTACATGTGAGATGCTTGTGTGGTTGGCCATCATGAGGCCACTGACACGATGTGCCGTCTGGATGTAGGGAGACTTGCGGGAAAGCGCAACCTGGATACTGGCCGGACCCCAGGGGATAAACTGGGCCAGCTTCCGCTCACGGATCCTCTGGAGGCTTTTGTGTACCTGCACAGATCAGACATGGCAGTGTGAGAGGAAATATTTCTGTGAGGATATCAGTTCAACAAGCACAATGCAGTTGTATCCTCCAAAGGTTATTGAACCTATAACAGACACAAGTTTGGAATATAAACTGTACTCATCAATAAACTGCCATTTCAGTAAACTTGACAAATGTTAAATAATTTCAGCAATGTTAGAAATATATATCACTATCCTGAAAACTGGGGTCTACGGGAATGAATTTCACAAGAGATGAGTCCTGTGTAGGTTCACTTGTATACGTCTAACATCTGTTATATACCCCTACTTTGTAGGGTCTAAGGAGTGTCCATCTGTGTGTGGCCCACATGTGACTAACCTGTGTGGGATCCACCTGTATATGACTAACCTGTGTGGGGTTCACCTCTATGTGACTCACCTGTGTGGGATCCACCTCCCCTTGTATGTGACTCACCTGTGTGGATTTCACCTGAATGTGACTGACCTGTCGGAGGGCCACATGTATGTGACTCACCTGTGTGGGGTTCACCTGTGACTTACCTGTGTGTACATCACCTGTATGTGACTCACCTGTGTGGGGTCCACCTCCCCCTGTATGATGTTGAGGATGGAGATATAGCAGTGGCTGGCCTGGCGATGTGCTCCCACCGGCGTCGACACCATCATGTTCTTGGGCTGCAACAACCGCCTCATCACATCCAGTACTGTGGTCTTCCTCACACTGGCAACCTGCATCAAAGTCAATAGTCTTATGCTACAGTTCAAGAACTTGGTACATCCAACAAAGGATCTTAGCAATCTGGAGGGAGTAGTCCCCTTTTGCCATATGTGCATAAAGTAACAGCCAAAGAATCAGCACAAACATCTACATTCAGAACAAAATGATACAGAATCCTCAAGAATCTGCCTGTTATAGCCCAGCAGTTATATGCCAGCACTGTCAGCTGGTACTTTGAGAACCTTGAGCTGTGGGTCACTTATGCGGGAAGACTTGAGGTAGGGGGTGTTGATTAGAAGGGTAAGCCTTACATGTGAGTCAGTTGTAAGGGGCGTGTACCCAGTCATCAGGAAGTGAAGCCTGGGGGTGGGGATGAGAGAAGCTATCAGGCCAATCAGATCATTGTTCATGTAACCTGGGTACCGCAGGGTGGTTGTACTTGTGGACATCACAGTTGATACCTGTTGTAAAATGGAATCAGATAATTGTAATGTTAAACTGAACAAATTTCTGGGGATATTTTGGGAAAATGACTCGGCACCAATAACAACAGAAAATAATGTTCTTGCCCAATGAGAACAACATCAAGAGTGGAACCTCTTTCTATTATAAGACATCTGTGTATGTACATTCATGCATAAATACATATATGAGAAACGTTAGGGACTCAAACCTGGCCAAGCTCTTTGCAGCCATGCAAGAGGATGAGCTACAACCATTACCACCTTTTCATATCTTCAGGAAAGATGTGAGAAGATATCAAACCACTATCTCCAGGATCCACAAGTCTACAAAGGCGATCACAGATGATAAGAATAAATTAAGTAGTCTGGGTGAACTACCTTTTAATGAATATGTATAGTCTGCAGAATACATTCTGTTTCCTTGAAATCTTTTGTGTCCCTTGTTCGACTCATACACTGCTCAACACAATCTTATAAGGAAACACACCAGAATAATAAACCAGGTTATACAAGTGCAGCCATTCTCCTCACCAGCTGATTGATCTGTGCCAGGGAGGGTGTGTCTATGTGAAGCCTGTCAGCGGCGATACGGTTGAGAGCTGTGTTGTCCAGCACCACCTGGAGTCAATGAAGGAAGTACAAATAGTTTCTCTACCAGTAGACACCAACAACAAACACAATCCTGACAGTACCCAAATTGAACCATTCTTTCTCATACAGATCGAAATCAGTCAAAGAGAGCCCTGGGTTTACAACTGCCTCAACAGTATTCCAGCCACACCATAAGGGCGGTGGGGAAGCCTGGTTGTCAAAAGTTGTAGCTCGTCTCACTCATTGTCATCCACGCAATCCAAGATTCAAATCCCTAATCATTGTTACCTGAGTGTCGAAGGGAGGCAACTCTGCAGTGTTTTTACACAACTAGGCCACCCAAACCTGCAAATATACAGCAATGTCAGCAATAAGCGTACCACACAGTCTGCATTCTGTGTCAGCCTCTTCAGAGTCAGTATGGAGTTGTACGGCTGCACCACAACATCAGAAATCTCATCAACATTCGGGAAAACGGAGTAGGTCTGGATAAGTTTCTTTGGAAATCTGAAATGAAAGCTTCTGCTTCTTCACATTTACCTCATACGTGGTCCTACACTCGCCCAATATATGTGACATGATTAGCAAAACTATCACTATGTATTTGTTAGCTGCTTGAACACTAGACACTATTCCCAAGGTTACTTTCATGATGCATGCATGCAAATGCAGTAAAAGCTCTAAAAACCAGCAGTCCTCCAATCTGGCAAGTTCTCAATATCGGCACTAGAATTTGGTACACACCCTCTAATCCAGTGTCAGTCTATTCTACATTTCAGCACAACAAAGACTGCCCAATTGTAATTAACAGTAATTAGCACTTGCTAAACCGAAATCTATTTGACTGGCTGATTAGCTGGACATGTACTAACACAGTGGATTACAACTGGCATTAAGGTTATTGATGTTGCAAATTGGAGTGACATGTGACTTGTAGAATAATTTAATCCAAGGTTCCAAATTGGCAGGCTAACAGTTTGGGACAGTTTGAGAAAGCAGAGAATTCTCAGATTGAGAGGGAAAAGTTCTCTAGACCGGTATGCCCTTCTATACCAGCATTTTTTGCCGGTCCCAATGAATACTGCTTTAGAGGGCTTCCACTGTAATTAGGGACTAAAAACAATCCGGTGACTAATGATATGAGTAAAGATCCCAATCATCAGGTCATGGTAATGCACAAATCAATTAATTTGACCATCTAATCCACATGATGGCCCCAAATGGCCTGGAAATGTGAGATCTACTCTCATCAAAGTGCTTGCTAATCTGATAATGTTATTTCTGTACATACCTGTCGTTAAGCCTCTCCAACAGGTAGGACCCCATCCCAGACCCTGTTCCACCAGCAATGGAATGACTGAGGACAAAGCCCTGGAACAAACACTCAACCCTCAGACACTAGTCCAGAGGTGCCTACCCTTTAAGTGCCCTATCAGTAATAAGTGATGGGAAATACAAGTATTTTCAGTAATTTTCATTTGCGTAGCAGAAATATACGATCTTTGGCGACCTCCTTTAACAACTAATCAGAAACAAGCCCAGGTGTCACAAGGTAGTTTATTCACATATCAGAATTACATGTACATGATCTTTGCCAACATGATTACCTCACAATGCACTCCAGAAGTAATTTTTGCGCCTGATTACAGGAAGTGCAGTAACTTGAAAAAGCTTCATGGATTGCTGCAAATTGTTTTAGATCAAAAGTTTGACTTGTAAGTAATTTTTAAAAGTAATTTGGAATTTTTTACACCAGCGTTTTTCATAGTTCTTATATATACTACCTTACTGACGTAATTTAAAGGTAAAAATCGTAGTAATTACGAAGAAATCGTAAGGGTAGGCGCCTCTGCTAGTCTGTACACACTGACATACAAAATGTACTTCATTACACAAATGATGAGTCCTGTTTTGGCACTTGTGAAAAATTCTAATTTAATAGAAATCATTCAGAAACAGTCTGCATGACAAAACATTTCTTATATTTTCTTAGAGAACAGACAAAAACAGGAGCCATAAACAAACTAGACTTGATACAGTTCATATAAATTTATACAAACCTGTAGAGGTTATGAATTCTTTGAAGAATGTCCTCCTTGGGGTACATATAAGCATTTTTATGTCCATTAAAAATCCCTATGACAGTTGTAACTATTTTGATAATAAAATATTTACAAAACAAAAAACTCGTTTTTGTCTTGTGGGACCACCTTTACAGGGCCCCCAGGCCCCCTACAGCCAAGAGCAGGTAACTCTGGCACCTCGCACCTCACTTTTCATGCTGAACGTATCAGACAGAATGAGGGGAGGCGGGTGGCCGTACCCCAAGGAGGACATTCTTCAAAGAATTCATAACCTCTACAGGTTTGTATAATTCTTTTTCAGAAGAAGTCCTCCTTGGGGTACATATAAGCATTAAACAGACTCCCGAAGAGAAGCAATTGGGAGTGGTATTCTGTCTGACAGCAACAGTCCATTCGATCGAAGTGCAAATCTACAATCACACGGAAATAGAAAAGGCACCGACCTGGTCACCTGACCGCTGATGTCAATCAAGGCGGGGGCGTGACAAAGCTGAGGACCCGCTTGTCAAAGCTTACATGCCCATTGGCTAGAATTTGGGAAATCCCAAATGAGAAACCCCGCCCACCCAAATCAAAGTTTGGAGACCTGGACGTACGGGACACTCGCCTAGCTGAACCTTGTCCATACCGCACTAGCAAGCTAAGCAGGGAAATGGAAAGGAAAGTAAGGCACCCAGCCAAAGAGGGCGGGACTAAGAAACCATCACCAAATATCACCGCCGATAAAATGGGAATGGATAGTTACCCAACACAGAGTGCAAACAGATATAGTTATCAAACAAAGCTTAATCAGCTTGAGCAGAACTATTCTGTTCTGCAGGGAACTGACTGACCGAACCGAGCACACTCTCGTGAGTGTCTGTTCAGTTGGTAATGACGGTTCTGACGTGGCCACTGCTCTCACTGAGTGAGCTGACAACCCCTTTTTGGGGAGATAAGCCTTTATGTATATAGACCTTGCAGCCTGCCGATACAATCCATCGGGATGCCGTCTGTGTATCAGTCGCATAGCCAGCCATTCCGCCACCACAACAGCAAAATAGCTGTTTCTCCGTACGGAGCAAGGCTATTCTCTTAAAATAACTTTAAGAGGTTTCATAATGTCTAATACACGAACCTTACGGTATGTATTATCAGACGACGCAGGCAGCATGCACCCAGTTAGATCGATAGGCGCGGTCATTCGAAGCGAATGATCGAATTTTTTTGGGCGGTATGAATCCGGTAAGCGAATGCTAACCCGATCCTTATGGAACATAGTAAGATCCGGGTCTGAAAACATGACGTGTAAGTCGCTAACACGTCTACCAGACGTAACCGCCACTAAAAAGTCGTTTTCCAACTTAACAGTTGTAACGACGGGTTGGCCAAGTCATAAACGAGAGGAGTGGGTAACCATTCCAATACTCGAGACAAATTTCACGACCGGACGCAGTCTGTCCACGCCTGCAAGAAAACGCTGTACCCGGGGGTATTGTCCCAACAAGGCACCCTCAACGGGTATGTGGAAGGCTGAAATAGCCAGGGAGTAGCCTCGAATCGTAGAAGCGGCTAAGCCAGATTCTAAACGAGACGGTAAGAACTCCAATACTTCAACTACAGTCGAAGAAAAGGGATCGAGAATCCCTCTATTTCCACACCAGCGCGCATAACAGGCTCATCTATCCTCACACTGTACATTCGTGGAATCCATCCACGAAGCCAGAATTGTGTCTGCAACTGATGCAGGAATTCCGCTCTTTTGGAGACGATTCCGGACAGTGGCCAGGCCACCCACTGAATCCTGGGGATTGGGGTGAGGCTGGCCGTCCTGGGATAGTAGGTTCGGTCGCCGCGGTAATAGTACCGGCGGCTACACTAGCGACCTGAGTATTACCGGAAACCAGCGTTGAGACGGCCACAGAGGTGCGAGAAGCACTAGTAGCCGCGCTGGTTGGGTGGCAAGCTGAGACAGAACTTTGGAAATCAGGGGAATTGGCGTAAACGCCGACACCACCCTGTCCGTCCAGTCCCACTGGAAGGCGTCGGCGGCAATCGCTCTCGGATCAGGAATCCGCGAACAAAAACCCCGGAATCTAGTTCGTCACTCCAGAGGCAAACAGATCCACCTAGAACGACCCAGACAACTGGGAGATAATCCCGAATATCTCCCGATCGAGCAACCACTCGTGGGGAGCCAGAACACGTCGTGAGAGCGCATCTGCACGCACGTTGTCGACCCCTGGGAGATACACAGGCATAACCCGTATGCTGAACTGATCGCACCATAATAGAAAACTGCCACGCCTCCTGAAGGAGCGACGGAGACACAGTGCCGCCCTGCTTCAGAATGTAGGACATCGCCGTCTGGTTGTCCATCTCTAGACAAACCACTCGGCTTCGAGCCTGATCCACGAAGCGTTCGAACACCAACGTCACAGCTCTCAACTCTAACACATTGGTGTGCAAGGTCGCCTCTTGGTCGGACAATAGTCCCGACATCGCGAGGTCACCCAGGACGCATCCCCCCCAACCCTGTGAGGGAGGCATCCGTCTGAACTGTGAGCGACGGTACCGGGGTCATCAGAGGTAAACCTTTGAATAGATTCCCGGTATCTGTCCACCACTCGCAAGTGACGTATCAACCACTAGGGAATAGCCAGATTCTTCTCGTAGCTCTCCGAGTGGGACCACTGTTGTGCTAACGCCTGCTGAATGGAACGCATTCTCCGACGTGCACGCCAGACTATGTCCACCGTCGCCGCCATGTTGCCTAGCAACTGAAGCCACGTCCGTGCTGAGGCAATATGGGACTGAAGGAACCTTAACACTATGCCCTGTACCTTGAAAATGCGCTCTTGGGACAGAGAAACCACCCCTCGGGTTGTCTCGAACCTCGCCCCTAAGAAAACCAGATCCTGCCTCGGCACCAGTTGATTTTTAAGATAGATAACCCAACCTAGCCTGATGAGAATATCCATCACCTACTGTGTGGATTCTCGACTTAGGTGTTGGGAGAGCGCACTGAGGATCCAGTCGTCCAGGTACGGGAAACAAAAGTTGCCCTGCGCCCTGGCGACCTGAACTGGTACTAGCATGAGTTTGGTGAACACCCTTGGCGCCGTGGAGATGCCGAAGGGGAGCACACGAAACTGATAACAAAGCCCGTTGAAGGAAAACCGAAGGTATTTCCTGAACTCGGGATGCATCGGTACATGGAGGTATGCGTCTTTGAGGTCGATTGACGTAAGCCAATCCCCTGCCTCTACAGACGAGATCACTAACCTCAGTGTCTCCATCTTGAAAGACGGCACCTCTATCAAGTTGTTCAAACCCTTGAGATTTAGAATGGGTCTGAACCCTCCGTTCTTTTTGGTTACCAGGAAATAAGTGGAGTAAAACCCCATAGTCTCCTGTCCTGATGGAACCATCTCTATAGTTGCCTTGTCCAGTAAAGACTGAATTTCGGCACGGAGGATTGCCACCTTTTCCGGTGACTTCGGCACCAGAGTGCAGCGAATCCCGGCAAAAGGAGTAAGCTCTCGCTTCCACTGTGGCGTGTGGCCATCCCTGAGTAATAACGGGAGGCGACCACCCACAGGAATTTCGGGTAGAAGGCAAAGTGTCCCGGCCGACGGCAGAGATTGCCGCTTGCAACGGGACAACTGAGGGCTCCGGAGGTACTCCCTTTACCCCTGCCCTTGCTCTTCCGTGCCTGTAGTGGAGCAGTCCACTTCGGCGCATCCTTAGACTGAGTCGCAGGATAGCTTGAGCTGAGGACCGAAGGCCGCGAGTGAGAGGTGGAGGGTTGTTCAAGAAAAGACTTAAGAGTCCTTGAATTGACTAACGGCCTCCGCAGCCTCACTAACTCCCGTCAAAGCCCCCGGGAACAGGGTCAAGCCCAGTCGGAAAGGCAGAGACAGCAGTGCCTGCTGTGTAGCCGGTGAATACCTGGCGACAGCCATAACCTACGAAGGCCAATCACAGCATACATCATCTGACTCGTGAACGCATTGAGTCGCGCGTCAAATGTGAATGCACCTCCGTAAGTTGCCGCTCTAACGTGGACAAGGAAAAATCCTCGTCCCCGTCCTCCTGCGACACCACCTGCCTCTGCAAGACAGAGAGGTAGGCTGAGTGCACCGCAACCTGAAGTTGCTGCACGGCGTTCCGATATTGCTCCTCAAAGGAGCAGAAACCGAGCGCAACACCTGGTTCGATGAGGTACAAAGCGGCAAGCGGCGACCCTGACAAGCCGACGCCTGGCAGTGGCCAGACGACCCCCCAAGTGCGATCGAGGCATACACGCACTCGTCGACAACGGGAGGGTCAAATAGCGCATCGTCCCCCATCAAGTAGCCGGTCAAGCTCCGGGAGATCGAACCGCGAACGGCTACCCTACAGGAGCGGATTAATTACCTCACTGAGGAGTGAAGGTAAAATAGGCAATTGAGCCTCAGTCACCCTACACGGAGCAAACGCTTCCCCAAGAAGACGAAACTCCGCGGGATCGGGGGCGTCCGCAGGGACGACCACCTGCGGCACAGCCATTTGATCTCGGCTACTCTGCTCGGTGCAAAACCCCTAGAGCCAGCTGGGAAAACGACACCAGAGCCGTAGCTTGGATCTGAGATTCCCAAAGGGACAGCACCCGTGCCTGAGCCTAGACCCGAAACTGTAACAATCAGAACCAACTAATGGTAACTGATGTACAGAAAACATACGCAATTGAACACACAATATGCAAAATATAAACGCACGGGCGATAATAAATTGCCAAAATACATTAACCCAGCTAAACAAGAAAGTATAAGCGGATAAATGCAATAACAAGTGTGCACACACAAGTGCGTAATGCAATGAAAAAGACGAAAAGTCTTAAAAACCAACATCCCCATTTTGACTGAAACAAGAACAAATGGGTTAAGACATCTTAGCATGTAAACATACTAATAAGAAACACGTAGGAATAAGTGAGACGCAAGCGAAACACTTCCCGCACTAAAAAGAAGCCATAAAGACCGCCATCTTGCCTGCCACATGACAGGAAGATAGGACCCGACCGGCAAAGTTACAACAATATATGAATGAAAATTTCAGCCAAGAAATTCCAACTAACGCCCGTGCGAAAGAAAAGGAACTATACATACAGTAGCTGACTCTTTCTCACTCATAATTCCGTAGGCAGATAGCACAAAAACTATCTAAATGGACCACACACGTCTTTCTAGTCGAACGACAGCATGAAAAGTGAGGTGCGAGGTAGAGGTGCCAGAGTTACCTGCTCTTGGCTGTAGGGGGCCTGGGGGCCCTGTAAAGGTGGTCCCACAAGACAAAAACGAGTTTTTTGTTTTGTAAATATTTTATTATCAAAATAGTTACAACTGTCGTAGGGATTTTTAATGGACATAAAAATGCTTATATGTACCCCAAGGAGGACTTCTTCTGAAAAAGAATTAGATAAAACTGTAGAGGTTTCCAATTCTTTGAATAAAATTGTCCTTGGGGTACATACATACATTTTCTGCTGCTGAAAATGTCATATGACAGTTGTATCTATGTTTAACAAAATAATGTACAATAAACAAAGAGTGTTTTTTGTTCAATATGCAGCCCCTTCACCATGTGGAGTCACCCCTCTGAGGCCATGTGCAGGCAACCAGGTAAGCCTCCAAACCTGTATCATTCCTTTTGCTGCATAAATCAGTGAACAAAACTGTGGGTAGGCGAGTAGCCCTACCCCAAGGACAATTCTCTTCAAAGAATTGAAAACCTCTACAGTTATATCTAATTCCTTTTCATAGAGATTGTCCTTGGGGTACATATATGCATAAATTCAGATCCAAATGACTGGTGGCTGGGGAGGAGGTAATACTAGCACAGAACCAAAAAATAGCCATCATAATTGCAAAACTTAACTTACACCATGGCACTCACTTGTGATTTGTCCCAAAGTTTTCACAAGAGGCATTGTGGGAGTGAACTGACAGACAGGACATGACCTCACAAGTTAAGCAATTGATCTCACACAAATGTGAATCTAGTGCAAATGTGAAAACCCCGCCCATATAGTGAAATCAATAGAGTGCACCATAAGGGAAAAATCTCAACTCACAATCGACTGGTAAACCCGTGAGAAAAATCGAAAACAGTGGGACATGTCAATAGCAGATATATCAATTATTTACAACTGAAATTGAGCTAAGCATGGCGATCTAACTCCTGGACTCCTGGACAGTCCCCCATCCAGAATGGGTGAGGAACTCCTGCCTGAGACCGCCAACCAATTCATGGACGAGAGACTTCATGGAGTCCATATGCTGTTGAAACAATTGCATGCTAATGGACATATCAAACCTACTAGCTTGAGGCTAGTAGCTAACAGCACATCACAACTACTAACATACATGTACAAAACATTGAAAATTACGTGAAGAGCCTGCATGCGACATGAAATACTTTAACACAGTGTTTAAACCCATGGCATGCTAAGCTTCCTGCCATGGAACAGCAACAGGTGCATAAACCACAGGAAAGTAAGCATAAATTTTAATAAAAAGTAACATAAATGAGACGTAACTGACTGCAAAGGCACTATTGAATACACGTGAACGGTAAGAGCGACAGCAGAAGGAAGGATGATACAGGTTTGAATGCTTACCTAGTTGGCTGCGCATATGTGCCAGTGGGGTGACTCCACGTGGTGAAGGGGTCATATAATGAACTAAAAAGACTTTTTGTTTATTGTACAGTATTTTGTTAAACATTGATACAACTGTTATACGACATTTTCAGCAGCAGAAAATGTATATATGTAACCAAAAGATGATCTCTATGAAAAAGAATATCATTGTTATTGCAGGTATATGTACTCTTGAAACAAAATTCACTACGAACCCAAAAGTGGGACATATATATCCTGCCATGGCACAAACACCTGTTGTAATTGATACAGAAACATTTTCCCTACCTCCAAACTGTCACTTCCATCAGCCTCTCTGTCTATGATGTCAAACACATCCTCATACAGCCGCTCAGCCTGAACATAATTAAATATTGTCTAAACATCTATACACAACACCCTGGACAATATCTGTGTGAAAGGATCATGAATCATATTCAAGATTCTGGTTCAGGATCTAGATTTTCAAAGTTCTTTTAGCGCTAAGGCACTAAGTGCCGTACGCTAACTTAGATCTACGACTATCTTATCACTAAGAAAGCTTTTACAAATAACCATCATACAGCCGTAATACTGAATGTGGCATTTAACTGGAAACAAATTAATTACGACTGTTATCAACAATTTGTTCAATCCATAAAAACCCTTATTCAACATTTTGGCTTCTCAAGGTTGAACTTACCTGTGTGTAGCCACTGGCCCAGTTGTTTCCCGCACCACCCCCATGTTTTGACAGGTACACATTCTCAGGGTTGTATAGCTTGGCGTATGGTGAGCTGAGGATTGAGTTGATCACCCTGGGCTCCAGGTCCAACAATACTGCTCGGGGAATGTAGTGTTCATCGTCAGCCTACACAAAAATGATGCTGGACTTAACTCCATTCCCAGTGAAAACCCAAGCAGAATAGGTCTTCAGCAACCCATGCTTGGCACAAAGGCAACTATGCTTGTCGTGAGAGGCGACTAACAGGATCTGGTGGTCAGACTCGCTGAGATGTTGACAGATGTCACTAGTTTCCATTTCAAATTCATGCTCATGCTGCTGATCACTGGATTTTCTGGTCTTGACTCAATTATTTACAGATTGCAGCCACATAGCTGGAATCCTGCCACAATTATCAACAGCATGAGCATCAATCTACACAGGTGGGATCCCACTAGTCCCGTTACAAGTCTGGGTCATGAAAGACCACTTTCACCAGTAGGGTTCTCACGAGTCCAAAATTTAGGACTCAAATACTCAACAGGTCAAACCTGACTTGGACCTGTGTACCCGACAACTTGGATGCTTATCTAAACCCAACATTCAACACGTGGCTGTTCCAACTTCCGATCTACGAATAACGCAACATGTATATGTGATACAAGTTAAGTTTGATGCTGAGGCTACTGGAGTGCAGCTCACATGATAGCACCTGGACTGTAATACAAACACAATAGATGGGCTTGGAAACTGATTGGTTTTGACTGGACAGAGTGGACTAGACTTATTGAAGGGGACAAGCAGTTGACTACAGGCAGTGGCCACGAGAGGATGTGTCATGTGAGTGAGTAACTATATTGCTGAATTTACATGGTAGCAGAGCGTAAAATTCACTTTAAAGAGGAAAATGGCTGTGAATTTTAAATCACCACCAACACTGAAAGAAGATAGTGTTTACGAAGTTTGGAAAAATGAGTTGAATGTTTGGAGTCTTATGACAGATGTAGTTGAAGAAAAGCAAGCATTGGCAGTTACTCTCACACTTACTGGTCAAGCTGAGCTAAAGCTTTGGAGATTGATGTGACAGATTTAAACAGAAAAGGAGGATTGAAAACCTTACTGAAAGCACTTGACTCCTTGTATCAACAAGACGAGATAGACTTGGCCTATTCTACATACACCCAGTTTGATAGTTATCGTCGAGCATGTGGGACAAGTATGAATGAATATATCATTGAATTTGAGAGAAGAAATGGCATGTGCAAAAGATATCAGCTGGACTTTCCTGACCCCATTCTTGCTTTCAAACTTCTGGATTGTGCAAATCTTTCAGTTAGAGAAAGGCAATTGGTCCTAACTGCTGCTTGTGACAGAAAATATCAGACAGTAAAAGCAGCACTAAAAAGAATATTTGGTGAAAGCATCACAACTTGCATTAATTCTGAATTCTATTGATATTAAACAAGAAACAGCATACATGACTCGCAATGATCTTAGGAGCAAAGTTAGCTATAAATACTCCACTGAAAATAGAACATGGTCACAGGGTAGTAACCAGAAAGGAACTAACCCATTAGACAGATTTGGTCGCAGAACAAAGTGTGTGTTTTGCAGGTCAACTTTCCACTGGGTAAAGGACTGTCCACACAAAGATGAAGAGAAGATCAAACTGACAGAGGAAGAAACATGCAACCTTACCTTGTTCACCAAAGAAGAAAAGATAGAAAATCAAATCCTTATGACGGAAGCCCATGGATGTGCAGTTCTAGATACAGCCTGTACAAGAACAGTATGCGGTCGACAATGGTTTGACAATTTCATAGGAAATTTAAGTCAGAAGAGAAAAGCTGAAGTGGTTAGTAAAGAGAGTGAAACAGCATTCCGATTTGGAGATGGCGTCAAAGTGACATCATCTATGACAGCCTTAATTCCTGCAACAATTGGTGAAACAGAGTGTAATATAGGGACAGAGGTAGTGAATGCTGACATTCCATTGTTGTTGAGCAAGCAATCCCTGAAGAAAGCTGGGACAAAGTTGGATGTAGGTACAGACAAAGCTGAAATGTTTAACAAACCAGTTATTATCAATCTGACCTCAAGTGGTCATTACTGTGTGGAAATATCAGGAGACAGAGCACATATTGAAAGTCACAACATAGACCAAGAAATCCTGGTGATAGAATATAAACGTGAATCTAAACTAAATATTCATTGTCAGTGGATGTATGGAAGTGTGTATTACCTTTTTATTATTGCAAACAGCATGTGAAGGCAGCGTAAATGTCACTGTGATCCAATTCTACGCAATTAATAATGTGATTAATATTCATGAGCTGGGCCGATGATACCTTATTACGCCTGTAAGTGCTGTAATATGATTTATATGTGTCCGGGAAAAGAAACCAATCAAAGTACTTCCATGGTTAAAGTGTGGCAAAACATGAGCGAAATCTTGAAGAAAAAAGCATTCATTGACTGGTGCTGCACCGGGTGTTACATTAAGATGGATCAACTATGGAGCCTTAAGAATATAATTTGCAAACTGGATTGATGTTTATTTCAGACTCCTTACAGCGGAAACGTTTAGGTTTCCGACTAAAGACTAAGCATTTATTGAGTATCACTGCACTGAATTTCTTCTTCCAAACTTCTACTGAGCAGAGATCATGTCAAAGGTATTGTTTGTAATTAAACCTGTAAACTTTTTCAAGATTTGTGTATGCATGTGTTGATTGTTGAATATGTAACACTATAATACGCTGGATAAGAACGACTGAAACCAAGTTGAACGACAAGAGTGAATTCTAATTTATCAAACTGTAATGAAAATAATGCTAGAAGGCAAGAACACAAGGCAAAGTTTTAAAGAACATACCTTGTTATTGAAGTCAACTTCTTGAAATTAAAAGATGAATGCAAAGCCTAACAATATGGCTAGTACATTTACTTTAAATTTAAAGTCTGCAACAGCATGAACTGATACTGATACTGAAAATGAAACATCAACATTTTGTCGACACTACTGGTGTGCATATATACAGTCTATCAGTTTGCAATATTGGGGAGAGCGGGTAATGCAGGCAAAGGAGCTTGGAGAGATGTCTCTGAAGGAGTGGCACAGGGGATCTCTGGTCTTGTGTTGTCAGGAGTTTCTTCCTTGATAACGGGGTTCAAGCTTGAGACTGAAATGGGGGGGGGGGGGGATGTCACTGAGCAGGAACGACATCGCATCTTCTGATTCATACAATTTGAATTTCTGCACACTTGGCTAAGCTGGCTCGAAAGGAGATCCTGGCTCTTCTTTCACACTTACAGCTGTAGGTAGGTCAACGTCGGTACGCTGCTGGTCATCTGCTGCCTCAGTGATGAGGTCAAAAAGTGCATCCTGAACTTCAGTTCTCTGTTCAGGCTGAAGACACTTCAGGTTTTTGTAGCATGGGTCAAGGGCTGACGCTACCAGTGAAGGGGACTGTAGGAATCCGTCCTGAAAGAGGCTTGAGGAAAGTCTGGCGGAGATTCTCGTCTTCATTTCACCAATGATGTTGGAGTCTAGATCTCTCACTACAAGGTGATTGTCAACAAGTGCAGTGACTAAAGGGTAGACACCGTTGGAAATTCCTCACTACACAAAACTTACGCTGCTGAAACAAGAGGTTTCAGTGGTATGACAAGCTGGTCCACCAGTGTCCAGTGTTTGTCCTTTAGGTCCAGGTGTTTGTGTTTCTTGAGAAGGGTATCATAAAGCACTGCAACAATGTCACCATGCAAGAAGGACAGCCAGTCAAGCAGAAAGTAGATGAAATTCCAACGCGTCACAACATCGGTTATGACATGTTTTGGGAGTTTTCCGAGTTTTTTCTGATGACTTTCGAGAAACTGTGTTGCCATTGTTGACTTTGCAAAGAAGGCCACAAGTTTGCGTGCATGCATTAGCATGTTTTCGATGCCAGGTACCTTGAGCCCATCGTTATCAGCAAGTTGCGGTGTGTGAGCAAAACAACGGACATTGGGATGGCCAGCTGTTTTTGCTGCTACTGACATATTTGATGCATTGTCAGTTGTGATGCCAGACACTGTTTTGATACCAAATTCCTCCTGAACTGATTTCAGATACGCGGCAATGTTTTCACTGGTGTGCCTCTCCTCTACATGTCGGGTTGCAAGGATACAGGACTTTAACTTCCAATCTGATAGATAGTGAGCAGTGACATTGATATAGCCGTGAGTGGCTACGCTTGTCCACATGTCCGTGAGTGGCTACGCTTGTCCACATGTCCGTGAGTGGCTACGCTTGTCCACATGTCCGTGAGTGGCTACACTTGTCCACATGTCTGTAGTTAGGCCAACGGCAGGTACTGTTTTGAGCATAGCTATCATATTCTCCTTGCAATCCCCATAAGATTTCATGATGTAGTTGTGAATAGTTGCAGCACATGGTACCTGGTAAATTGGGCTCAATGCTTCACAGAAAGCCCTGAAACCCTGCACTTTAACAAGGCTTAATGGTCACATATCTTTAACACACATAAGCATTGCTTTTTGCGTATACCTTCATACCATTTCCTGTCAACAGACTTGCGACTTTTGGTAACGAAATTACCAAACTGCCTCAGCATTGCTTGCTGAGCTGGTGTTCTGTCTACAGTGCATACTGGCGGGTGCTTACAGGACAAATACTTGTGCATTGAACTTGTTGTACTACCTGCGTAACTAAGGGAATCGCCACAATGATGACATTTTGTTCTTTTAGCCACTAAATCGAGATCAAAATATGTTCACATGCTGGATTTTTTCTCATAATCATCCATCTTGATTGCGTGAGACATTTAGAGTTATCTCTACGAGTCCTCGAGTCCATTCAGTTCGACTCGAGTCCTGCTTTACCTGACTTGGTCTTGAGTACCCGAGTACAGGTGACAGTCCTACTCACCAGGATCTCCATGGGTAGTTATATTGATGCAAAAAAGTTGATCCTACCTGATAAAAGAACACATCCTTTCTGTCTGTTCCCTCTGTTGCATACTCTTCCAGAATACCCTCTGAAATATGCATCATGAACATATAGCATTTTTAGTTCAAAGAATGTAAGCAAGAGCTCAAGATAAGGTGCCTACTTCTATATTTTACTCCATAAACATCACATTTACTCAATTGACTACAAATCTGGGAGTCCAAAAACTGCATAAGAATCAGTTAAAACCCAATAGGTCTATAATACCTTGTGCACATTACTCAATTAACTAAACTGGCTTGCGTATGATTTGTTGTGGTGCCAAAACTCTACAACAGCATTAGCTAACGGTAGGCGCTGCCCATATATACACGTATATACTATTGTAGCTGTAGCCACTGTCTGGACTTTAATAGTCTTCCATGTTGAGTATTTAAAAATGGCTGCCACATGTTTGGCAATATGACAATTACTAAGAGCATTTAGTCTAAAAGTACTCAATTATGCACTTTTCTGATTAAGATTGTTATTTTCTACTTATCTTGACTCATGCTTATTATGCTTGTCTCCTTCTTCTATCCAAACATAGTTCAAAATTCCATAGGTGTCTGTAATGATAATGGAATAAACAGGCGCTTGAATTTCTTTCTTCTTGTCTTTGTCCATTACAGGTAGATTTACACAAGGATAAACTTGCATGTCACTTGAACCAAGTTCTGTGGACAGTGCTGGGATGAAAAATTGTCTGTCAGGCTGTCCAGACAGCTGATTCTTGGCAATAAAATCCCATCTGAGTCCAAGGTGTACACTGTCACGATGTGCTGGTTTCTCGACCATGTTCACACATAGTCCAGGGTATGTGTTTTTGACATCCAGACAGCTGTTGCTAGGGCAACCAAAAATAGCATTTTCTCGGATAACAGGTACATGGATGTTCGAGCTTGTGGACCTTAAGCGTTGCTTACGAGATGTTGTAGTACTATGTTGAGATGCTATGCAGGAGCCTTGAATTCCTTTGTTGATCTTCCAACTCAAATGAAAGTAGTAAAGCTAGTAGTTCTGGTACTTCAGGCAACTTTATGCCAGTTTTCATAGTGATGACTGTACTAAGTGCCACTAAGTAAGTTGATAACATAGAGCCTGTTAAATGACACAAGTAGTTAGCCACTTGAGCATGAGGCGCTTTACTTGCAGTGAAGCCCTTCTGCTTTGCACACGACTTGAATCTCTTTCAGTTTCACGTATCATCGTATAGTGATCGAGTAGACGTTTGTAAGGCAAATGTGACAACCTTCGCCGCTCTGTCAGAATATCCTCATTTTTTCAAACAAGCTTTACTAAAGTCCATACATGTAGCTGGAATGCAGACGGATTTCCGAGAGTTTGCTTGGTATTGTTGATGAAGTAGGAGACTCGGTTTATCAGGTAGTTTTAAGGTAGGATTTCTTAGGTCTTGTTGTAGGTCCGGAAACCCTCACTGGATAGTAGATGCTTGATTTTCTGTAATTCTTCAAGCAGTAGTACTGGAGGCAGAAATGCTACGTGTTGAGTCCCTCCCATGGTATGTTGAGAGTGTCTGTAGCCGAGTTTTGTGGATACGGTATTGGAGCCATGGAGGAGAGAGTGACAAGCATGACTGGTCAGGTGACAGATTTGCGCACCAATGCATTGGCTAAAGGGAGGCCACTCATGGGTGAGTGCTAATTTTATGTCCTCTTCAGTGAAGAGCTTCAAAGGATTCCACTATGTTCGGATAGAAGGTGACAAGCATAATAATTATGAGTCTGTATAAGGAAAAATCTAGAAACTAGTGGGAGCATACAAAATGCAAGTTTTTCCTCAAAAAATACAATTACTCATATTGATACGATATTAACAGAAATGGGAGTAAATAGCCATTGCTTGAAAACTTTTCTGGAAATCTGGTCAGTATAGACAAACTGAACATTCTCTCTCAAACCACCAGACATTTTCAGATATGTGACTTTCTGTTATAGATTCACGTGTCTTCTTAAGTGTTCCAACCACGAGTAGTCCAAACAGTGGAAATCATGACATGTTTCTCTGGATACCATTGAATATCCTATTCACATTATATATAAATTCTTTCCACACTGTAATTATTGCACCAAAGAGTTGTGTATTTAAAAACAGCATTAAGAATGTTTATCATGTTATGTCAACTTGGGCTTGGAAATTCCCACATAAGTTGCATCTTAATTTGGGGAGATACAACACTTTCCCAGCCCCGAAGTTAGTCATGTGATAAATTGCTCAGCGACAACAGTAACACTGCACAGACACACAACTGGGAGCTAATGTTTGCAGATGTTTTCTGACTGTGCATGCATTCTTCCTGATTTCTACATGCATGTTTCAACAACGAGAAAGCTTCATTGAACTTCAGTGAATGCATGATCAGATTGCTTGACAAGTTGTACGTTGTTTATCTATATAGTTTCTGCAAGGGCTGTTATAAAATATTACCTACTCTTACAATAGTGACATTATGTACCCAACACCAATTGAAAGTACCAAAGCTGGATCAGGAAACACAGAGTCGCATATCTGGTAGGGCTCGGCGATAACACGTGTTAACCGGAATATTGCAGTTCCAACTTCTCAATACGATGTATTGCAGTCCAATTTTTTCATGAACCGATTCAGAGGATACAATTGGCAATTTCCGTGACCATGAATGGTATTTTGTGATGAAGTAAAACAAAACCTTCGAACATTTGAATTTCCTTTACATTATTACACATTAATAGATTAAACCGCATAAATAAAACAAAATCGAATTGGTAGCAACACTCCTTGTAAGGGATAAATAAATCAAAATGGCAGACGCTGCTGCAGAGTTATATCTAACTAGGGAAGTCTCCAGTTTGTAAACATTTTGAATTGATCTCTTGTCTTATCATATGCCTAGCCTGCTGTCACTCTGCTATAATATCTGGATGTATCGAATGCCAGGCCGGCTGTCACTCTGCAATAATCACTTATAATACCTGGACTTATCCCATGCCTGGCCTGCTGTAACTCTACTATAATACCTGGACTTATCACATGCCTGGCCTGCTGTCCCCCTACTATAATACCTGGACTTATCACATGCCTGGCCTGCTGTAACTCTACTATAATACCTGGACTTATCACATGCCTGGCCTGCTGTAACTCTACTATAATACCTGGACTTATCACATGCCTGGCCTGCTGTAACTCTACTATAATACCTGGACTTATCCCATGCCTGGCCTGCTGTCCCCCTACTATAATACTTGGACTTATCACATGCCTGGCCTGCTGTAACTCTACTATAATACCTGGACTTATCACATGCCTGGCCTGCTGTAACTCTACTATAATACCTGGACTTATCACATGCCTGGCCTGCTGTAACTCTACTATAATACCTGGACTTATCACATGCCTGGCCTGCTTTCACTCTGCTATAATACCTGGACTTATCACATGCCTGGCCTGCTGTAACTCTACTATAATACCTGGACTTATCACATGCCTGGCCTGCTGTAACTCTACTATAATACCTGGACTTATCACATGCCTGGCCTGCTGTCCCCCTACTATAATACCTGGACTTATCACATGCCTGGCCTGCTGTAACTCTACTATAATACCTGGACTTATCACATGCCTGGCCTGCTGTCCCCCTACTATAATACCTGGACTTATCACATGCCTGGCCTGCTGTAACTCTACTATAATACCTGGACTTATCACATGCCTGGCCTGCTGTAACTCTACTATAATACCTGGACTTATCACATGCTTGGCCTGCTGTAACTCTACTATAATACCTGGACTTATCACATGCCTGGCCTGCTGTAACTCTACTATAATACCTGGACTTATCACATGCCTGGCCTGCTGTCCCCCTACTATAATACCTGGACTTATCACATGCCTGGCCTGCTGTAACTCTACTATAATACCTGGACTTATCACATGCCTGGCCTGCTGTAACTCTACTATAATACCTGGACTTATCACATGCCTGGCCTGCTGTAACTCTACTATAATACCTGGACTTATCACATGCCTGGCCTGCTGTCCCCCTACTATAACACCTGGACTTATCACATGCCTGGCCTGCTGTAACTCTACTATAATACCTGGACTTATCACATGCCTGGCCTGCTGTAACTCTACTATAATACCTGGACTTATCCCATGCCTGGCCTGCTTTCACTCTGCTATAATACCTGGACTTATCACATGCCTGGCCTGCTTTCACTCTGCTATAATACCTGGACTTATCACATGCCTGGCCTGCTTTCACTCTGCTATAATACCTGGACTTATCACATGCCTGGCCTGCTGTAACTCTACTATAATACCTGGACTTATCACATGCCTGGCCTGCTTTCACTCTGCTATAATACCTGGACTTATCCCATGCTCTGCACACAGCTGCTTCCAGAACTCCATTCCGACTGGAAAGACAGAAAATAAAAGGTGGCATCAATCAAAATCATTCCACTTCACCTGAACTCAACTGAAAAGAGAGAATATAATTTTGATCTGAAACAACTGGCTACTGAGACCTGCCTACACCTGCCTACAAAATTCAAAGTGTGTTCATGATGGCTAAAAAGTGTATTTTGAGGTGTAAAAGTGTACAGTCTCATAAGGAATATAATCTGGCTCCTCCCAGCATGTCTCCTGAATGCGCAATATTAAATCTGGGTAGCTATATGCACAATACTTATACTTGGCTCCTTCAAATTGAGTTGCTTATTCTGGGGACGGAAGTGTATTTCTCAGTAAATTTTGATCAAAGAATAACATTTTGATTTTCGAATGTGGGGGTTTGTCTGTGGCTTGATCAGCCATGCTGTTGCCATTCATAAGCAGTCAGAAAATATCGGGAGGACTCGGATATGCAGGATGATGGCATTTATAAACAATATTGGAAGAACAGACAAGGATGTTCTCCATGATGGTTAATACTAAAAGTTGAACCAGTGTGGAATGAAACTATTTTTTGCCTAATATAACTCGACTGGCATAATATAGTCTGCTATGTGGATGTATAATCGTATTAAATCACACAAAATCGAACAAAATACGCCAGGAAGGCAGGTCTGCTTCTATTTAGTGATAATTATGAACTGTTCATTTAAATGTCAGAAAAAGATTTTTCCAGACTTACTGATGTTTGACAACAAGAGTACGTGTGTACCATGCTAAAATCATGAAACGACGCTGAAAGGAGAGACTTCATAGGACTGGACATGACAAAAGTGATTTTACTTCACTTCAAACTAAAAACTGCTAACTCTTGTGCCTGAACAAAGTAGAGAGGATGAGGTATTACACAAATGAGATATAGAAATTCGTAATCTAGGTGTAATGTTCATTTACACAACAAAAGGATAATGGGTGAGTTTACCATGGAATGGAATTAGCTATCTAATTTTTTGTTGGATGAAAATGGAGTAACTCAGCTCTGTGCACTGAGTGACAGAGTATAGGGTTCAATAGAGTATAAAGGAATCCATGCCTGACGGCCTGATTTGACATCAGTCGGCATTTATGACAAACATGAAGTAATTCCTAATGTGCCGGTAACTATGTATTGTGACTAATGTGAGTGATAAAAGAAATAAATATCACTTTCAGCCACCAGAACTTCATGACATAACGTCTTAAGCAAGCAAAACTAGGCAGTTCCAAACTGCCAGAAATGATGTCACTAAACATTAGCAAACTCTCTCATTCACTGTCAAAAGCACCATACTTTGATTTCCACATTGCCCGAGCTGCAGTGTAATTATTTCCCGAGGCATATTTGGTTTTCAGTCTCGTATTCCTGTCAGAACTCGAAAATGGCGGCAGTCAATGTAAACGAGGAATCGGACAAGAAACGGAAAATGAACCGTAATAAAAAAACTGTTTCATTCTGTGAGTCGTTTGCGTACTTTCATGAAATAAGTAATCGGCCATGACATTTTTCTAACTCTGCATTAAAAAAGTCATACAAATATACCGAACATATCTTACAGATTGCATAATCTACATTTACATGATATATGTTATTACTATAAATGCTATTAATGCTTGATATTATCGTGTGGTTAAGATTCTAGCTTGTCACGCCCAAGATCAGGGTTCGATTTCCCACGTGACAGACAGACAGTTAAATATTTTCCTGGCTCTAGTAATGATTTTAAAATAGCATAATGAGAAAGATATCTATATATGAGTGTACATGAAAATGCCATTGAGTGAGTGAGTTTAGTTTTACAGCAATATTCCAGCTACATGGCGGCGGTCTGTAAATAATCGAGTCTTGAACAGACAATACAGTGATCAACAACATGAGCATCGACCTGCACAATTGGGAACCGATGACATATGTCAACCAAGTCAGCTAGTCTGACCACCCCATCCCATTATAGTCGCCTCTTACGACAAGCACGTGTTGCTGAAGGCCTATATTCTACCCCGGGGCCTTCACAGGTCCATAAAAATGCTAGTTTTGGTAAAATATGTCTCTGTTTATGGATTAAGTTAAACAGTTGTTTATCACCTGTGATATCCAAATCGCTCTGTTTGAGGCATATTTACCGACACCTAAGTATTATATATATACTTATGTCGGTAAACATGCCTCAAACAGAGCGATTTGGATATATATATATTGGGTGGGGTGGGGGTTTAGGTTTTCTTTGTTTTGAGGAGGGTGTTCTTTTTCGTGTTTGCTTTTATTGATTAATGGTAGTTTACACCCCAAACTTCACTTAATTTCAATATAATCACCTGCTTGATAACGGTGCTAGAACCTACACCGAAACGTCGCTCTCATAACAATATAGAAGTTGTTCATCCATATAATTTCATCCTCCTCATTTATCTTGCCCGGCCCGTGAAGGTCCTGGGTAGAATATGCGTTCAACAACCCATGCTTCTCATGAAAGGCGACTGTGCTTGTCGTAAGAGGAACTAACGGAACCGGGTGGTCATGCAGGCTCGCTGACTTGATGGACAGATGGCATTGGTTCCCAATTGCACAGATCGATGCTCCTGCTCTTGATCAATGGATTGCCTGGACCTGACTCGATTATTTACAGACCGCCGCCATATAGCTGGAATATTGCGGTGGTATAAAACTAGGGTCTAGTGTGGTCATCTATCTTATCCCAACGGGCATCCTTTTTCTGCTTCGCGAACTGGGGTACTTTTGAACAAACTTACTTGCCTAAGGTGCGACCACGCATGCTTCGCCGTAAGGCAGGACAGAAGTTCTAGCAACATGTCCAATTTACCACACGTAAGTAGAATGATATATGAGCTACAATAGTTTCAAGTTATATTCAATCTACTTTCAAATCAATATACATGTTCGTGGGTGCGTGTGTGTGTAGGCGATAACCACAAATCTTTTCATTGCTGTTGAAGGAGAATGAGCCAAAGCTATATGGATAGTATGTGCATAAGCTGGGCCTAGATTTTCGAAGCTCTCTTAGCGTTAAGATAGTCGTAAGTTAATGTATGACACTTACGACTATCTTAGCGCTAAGTGAGCTTCAAAAATCTAGGCCCTGATTCCGAGAGTATGGCACACACACGGTTGCGACCATTTCCCATCAGATTTTTAACCTCAGTGCAAGCCAAATGCCTGTTTGTATTTCTTATGTGACATTATGAAGTTCCATTGGTATCCGCAAAACAGTCAGCCCATAAGTGTTTTCAGGCAATCCGGCAATCAAAATTGCATGAAATACACCGATTACTTTAATAATGGAAATGCTACACCCCTGAAACAGCTAAATTTTTTATTGAAAAATAAAATACCTCAGACATGAAAAGGGGCGGTGAGGTAGCTTAGTGGTTAAGGCCTTCGCTCGTCACGCCGAAGACCCAGGTTCGATTCCCCACATGGTTACAATGTGTGAAGCCCATTTTCTGGTGTCCCCCGCCGCGATATTGCTGGAATATTGCTAAAAGCGGCGTAAAACTTAATTCACTCACTCAGACATGAAAAATTCCCAAAAAAGAGTCGCGTTTGCTTTGGGTGTATGAACTTACACCAAATGAAATGCACACATTCTGTATATTTAACCATATGATTGTACATGCACATTCACATACATAGACTGATTCTCACTGTCCCAGTTTCCCTTTTATGTTGCCAGCCCAGTAGACACCAATGAGGCAGTCTGACAGTAATCCTTGATCATTTACTTTTTAATGTGAACAACACACTAAGACAGACCCTGAAGTTCTTCAGCAACCCATGCTTGTCCTAAAAAGCTACTCAAGGGATCAGGTGATCAGGCTCACTGACATGGACAGTGCCTGTTATGGTATCCCAATTTCCTTGACTGATGTTCATGATGTCAGTCACTGGACTCTGGACCCAAGTATCCATATTTACAACACATCAAGTTGACTCAATATTGCAGAAAGTGAAGCACATTTACGTACTGGAGTTATTGGTTTACATGTTTGTGGGTGGTGAGAGACACATGTATGTGTTTGAACAAGATGCTTGGCCTCTGGATCCACACTTTTGAGAGAGGAAATTAACACCCCTGTCTAACTCACTGTTTCATAAACACAGTGCTGTCATGTATAAACCATGATTTCTACGTGTACACTGTAGTAGTCATTACCTAACATTCTATAGTACATTTCTAAAGAAGTACGTTTCTAAATAAGTACATATTTCTAAATAAGTACAAAGAGTGATATTCCCCTGGGTGATAATCGATGGATGAGTATTTGCATTAAGCAATGTTTCAGCAAGAAGTATTATTAAGAATTTCACAGAAAGCAATTTTGAGATCAGGGATCTCTTACCAGGGATGATCGGTTGATAGTCAGCCCGAAATGCCTGTCAGTCTTCATCAAGTGTCAGCAGAAATTGTTCAAAACTCACCCACATCCCATGATAGGGCAATGCAAACAGGAAAGAGAGTCTAATGCTGTATATAATAATGTTTCCTCCAGACCACAAAAAGGGCAGGGTGAAGTTTCTACGGAAAAGGGCACCCTAGTTTGAAAAGGACACAAACCACATTAAAAACCAAAACAAAATGACCAGATTGAGCCTCGTGTATTATTAACCTACAGTCTCCTTTGCTTTTTGTTACGTGTGGTACAGTTCAACATGAATACATCACACAGTCTGCTAAGTCAGTATTTGATTTATCTCATAGAACAGCAGGCAAGGTAACAACATGTACTATCTTGAAATGTCATTTGGTTTTACCGGGACAGGAATTAAACGAAACCAGTCATGTCATGCTATCCTGGCATGCACCGAGTCCAGTCACTTTATACTGGAGGAAAAGCGCCTCTTGAGATATTCACCAATTTAGTGACATTTATAAGCATAACTACAGTGCTATCAAACAGATCATTCTTGCATTAAAAAATCCAACTTGAATGGCCATTGGATTTATCAGCAGATACTGACACACCCATAGAAGAGACACTGTCACATTTTTTTCACAGACATCTTTCCCCTTGATTTTAGTGACATTTAGCCATTAAGCTCTGTTACTGATAAACAGGTCTTAAAAAACAAAAGATTAAAAACAAATTTTCATTCCTAGATCATTTGTTTAATAATTTGTTTGTCCTCATCAGAAATGATGCTAATGACATTATACCCCATTCTGTCACATAACATTCAGTCAAAATGTATCAAAAACATGAAGAACAACACAAACATTTTTATTTATTTTACAAAGTTATGCCATTCAGAAAGATTCCACATCTCCCATCTTCATCAGATGATACTCCTGTCACAACGTGAACATCTGTCTGGGTTACCATAGCAACAGCATCCATAGCTGCAGACCAGGCAGCCATCTTAGAATTGTAATTGTCAAATGAAAGAGATCTTTTTCCGTGTCTGTTCTTACAAGAGATCCCCTGCACATCACACAGTGGTGAGTAGAATGATGAATCGTGTTTGTTTGTTTTACTGTGTTGCTGTGAAGGACCATTTGTATGTGGTGGATTACACAACTGGTAAGTTCTGTCCAGAGATGAACTGCCCAACATTCTGTGATCCTCAGGAGATTCAGTATGTTGGGGTTGAGCACAGTTGTTGGTAACCAATTTGCCCATTTTGTGAAAAATATCAGCCATTGCCTCCGTTACCACAGGTCTGTAAAGGTCAAGATCAGAGGTGACCTTGTCAGTCTTGCTGCCTGAAAGAGATAATAATTTAAGTACCAACACTGAAATAAGTGAATCTGAATATACTTCAGTATTGGATTATTACACAAGTACTCTCCATCAATACAAACTGAAATAATATATGATGCTTATTATCTCTCCAGCCCCTGTTAGATTCCACAAGAGTGAGCGAGTGAGCGAGTGAGCGAGTGTGAGTGAGTGAGTGAGTGAGTGAGTGAGTGAGTGAGTGAGTGAGTGATTATTGTTTGGTTTTAAATTGCTTTTAAAAATATACCTGCAATATCACAGTGAGGGATACCGGAAATGGGCTTAACACATTGTACCCACGTGGGGAATCGAAACCTGGTTTTTGGCATGACAAGCAAACACTTTAACCACTAGGCTACCCCACTGCCTCAGGTACCTCAAGGGATCATAGGTGTAGAACTAAAGCAGAAGGTTCTCATCTAAACTTTCTTTTATCACAAAGGAAAAAGGAATAGTAGAACTTGCCATGAAGAAATGTAAGTACAACAAAAGCTATTACATTCTTGAGAGGCACTTACAAGTTGATGAAGATATAGGTGAATATGTGGATGGCAACTTCTTTATCGTATATGAAAAGGTACTTCATCCACTAGTCCTACCATGAACAGTCATATGTGATAACACTAAACTGTTAGGTGTTATGTTCAGTAAACAAAGAATTTGTGGATTTCATTTTCTGTATGTCAAAATTCTTTATGATCATCAAATAGCATCTTTTAAAATGCCAAACAGGCTAGCAGCCTCAAGCATGTTTGGCACTGACTGTGCGTATATGTATATTTTATACTGATTGGTTATAGTGTAAATCATTACAGAAATGACAAAAAATGCAAAATAAAGGCATTCCAAATTTCACAATAAAAAACACAGCAAAACAGTATGGATGAATATAAAAAATTTTACAAATGCTGCCAAGGTACTCCCAAGACCCGAAACATGATGTGATTGATGCCGCTAATGATGCACACATTATCCTGTGCAATTCGGTCAAATATAGCATGCTACATGCTTTATTCACCATAATGCTGGAATATACAGAACTGCATTCACTCACATCTTTTTTGGAGGTAGTCTGCACAGAATTTCTCGGCCTCTCCACCTCCAGGCAGTACCATCCCATCATGCAAAGCGTTAGCAAGTCTGTGGCTACACAGATCTACTTCCTGTTCCTGAATGTCATTGGCATGAGAACTTGGGTGACACAACACGATTGTCTGCAGAAATTAAGCGTTGTGTCAGATACACAATAGCCAATTCATTTCAATATGCAGAAATTTGAGTTTCCCATTCATGCTTATCAATAAATCAGCATATGGGACATTTTCAGTATCAGCCTTTTTTAAAAGTAAAATCAAAGAGATATGTGTGTCTTTGGTAAAATGAAACAAGTTTCCATTATTAAAACTCACCATCTGCAGATTTGCTCACTTCAAAACAAGACCAATATCTGGTTATTTAACCCTGACAGTCGGAAATCATGAATATATAATCTCCTACAAAAAAGGCAGGTCTCATTGCAGAGCATATTCACTTGAAAATAGATTGAGGGGCTCTTTAACTGCATGCATATGCAATATATATCATGGATCATTCATAAAGATTTATTCCAAGTGTGTCAGTGTGACCTGATAGCATAGACTGTGGTTCACAACGTCAATCACTGTATTGTCTGGTCTAGACTCAACTATTTAAAGGCCACTGTCATACAGATGGAATATAGCTGCATGCATTGTGATATCGATATTCACCTGTATCATTCTTTATAGTCGGGGGTGTGGTGGGCGAGCTGGTTAAAGTGCCAGGCTAGTGATCCAGCGAGATTGAGATGACAGGATCGTGCCCACCTTTGACCAGGTGTGAAGACCTTGGGTCAGCATTGTGTGCAAACTCTTTCAGTGTTGTCACAACCCATAGTGTACAGTACACAACCCTGTACACTTAAAAGAACCCACAAATCTATTGGTATATGACCAGATGGTGGCCACACAAATACGTGCCTACACCTTGTTCCGGGTACAGCAACGTGCATGTGTCCCAGTTCACCCAAATGTGAATTGGGGAGTTGAAATTGATAATACCATTTGACGTTGACACTGACATCCAATGATCGAAGGAACCATATACCAGCGCCTTGAGCAAGCACTAGGTGCATGAATATGTGTGCTATATAAACATCCTATAATGATAATATAGTATTGTCCATCACCATGGTTACCTGTAATGCAGTTGCCTTGGCAGTGTCTAACACAATGTGAGCTGCCTGTGGGTCGTGGCTACTGAGATGGTCACACCAGGATGGGAAGTATGATCGAACATGCACACTCTCGCATACATGACTCTGAAACAAAGAAACACACTTGACCATTTGAACTCTGGAAAAATGATAAAAATGATCAGTCTAGATTTTTGAAACTCTCGTAGCAC
The DNA here is from genome assembly GCF_037392515.1 of Haliotis asinina. Classification (NCBI taxonomy): domain Eukaryota; kingdom Metazoa; phylum Mollusca; class Gastropoda; order Lepetellida; family Haliotidae; genus Haliotis; species Haliotis asinina. The sequence goes on from NC_090290.1 coordinate 1,962,423, forward strand.
TAAGATAGTCCAAAGTGCCATACATTAAGATGAACTTACGACTATCTTAGTGCTAAAAGTGCTTTGAAAATCTAGGCTCTGCTCTGCAAAAATAAAAAAATAAAAAACCAATAGGGGTAGTGCACAGGGGTGACTATTGAGAGGAAAACAACAATTCCCATGGCGATAGTCTATTGCAACCAACTTGTAATTTTCTGAATTTTATTTGATATTTTGTCCTGACTCTATTTATAATGCTTATCTCCACCCTCTATGCAAAGATTGTAGAACACTTGAAATCCCTTGAAGTTCCCTTCTAATTGAAGAGGACATACAATACACTCACCCACTGGAAGCCTCACTTTCCCGACATTATGGTCACAGGACCAGCCATGCTTGCCATCCTCTCCGAATTTCATAAGAAAGACACGAGAATTATTGGATTCAAGTTGTCGACAATGTCGAAGAGTTGAAAGTTCAGCTGTGTGTGAGGTCATGTTGATCCTTGCTTGTTACTGTAGAATGCAATGTGAAGTTGTCTTTATGAACCATCAGCAGTTTGTTCCTCAGTCCTGTTGACCAATGTACTGCGTTGATTACAGTTTTCATCTCCAGATGGTTGATATGCTGAATGGGTTCATTTCTCATCCAGACCTCGCTGTTCAGGTGAGCACCCTAACCTTGTAGTGATGCACCTACGTAGAGATGTTTTTTCTAACAAATAAGTCCCTGTCTAGACATTCGATCAGTGAGTCCACCATATTAGATGTGGCCTCGAGTTGTCCGACAGAGCTATCCGATCGACTGTGATGAGGAGCTGAATTAGGAATCTTTGTAAATGGGTATAGTTGTAGATGTCCTCGTCTGGTCAAATCTTGTGCTGATGTGAGCAGCATAGACATTACCACTGTTGTAGTGGTAACATAGAGGGTAGAGCTTGTTCTCTCATGGCTTGAATTTTGGTCCACCAATCCTCTGGGACAACGATGCGGATGAATCGAATCCTGAGGAATTTAAGATCTTGCTGCGGCTCTAATTCTGATTTCATTAGATTCACAAGCTATCCAAGTTCAGTTAGTAGCCTGAGGGGGAAGTCTAACTCAGTCGGTAGTCCGAGTTGACTTGTCTCATGATCAGCTTGAATGTCGTCATCCAGGTGAAAGGCGATGTAGGTAGGTGACTAATGGCTTATGCCCGAGGAAATAGCTGCAGGGCCAAAGACATTCCAAACGGTAGAACTGTCCATTGCTAGTGCTGACCGTTAATAGGAAACGCCGAGATTTCCTGAAGTCTGGATGTATCTGAATGTGCTGTTTGGCATCCTGCAGACTGATGCTGGCTAGATAATCCACTGGACGGATGAGATGCTGCAGTTGAACCATTCTAGTTTCAGTAGATAATCCATGTTGAACTCCTTCATGCTGTATCAAAGTCGATACTTTTCTTTGAAGTTTTTCTTGGGTACCAGAAACATTGGGGAATAGAATCCTGGTGCTAAATGATCGAGGTGTAGTTTTTTGACTATATCTTTCTCTAGTAGAGACAACATGGCATCGGCTAGTTTGTTTTTCCGATCCCTGATGTACACAGGTCTTTTGTGAGCGATGGTGTTGCCTGTAGTGGGATCTTATCGCCGTCTTGTAGGATGCTCATGATGTAATTGTTGTTGAGAAGTCCCCAATTCTTCCAGGAGTGTTGAAGGTTGTACAGGAACGGCTGGGGGTGGAAGCCTCCAGTTGTTTTGAACCTGATCTTCAGCGCTTTCATCCTTTAGCGCCCCTGTCAGGATGTCCTGTTCCATGGGAGTGCCTGTTTCCTCCACTTGATCAGCGAAAAGAGCCCTTGCCGCTATCAGCATTGTACTTCATGTCTCTTGCTGTCTGGACCTCGGAGAGGTTTGACTTGTTGGAGTAACACTGAGATGTCTTCCACTTTGTAGGATCTGTTGCGAGTCTCATTGATGAGCTTGTATGATTCATCTGGTTCAGGCATTTTCATAAAGGGCTCCATATGATGAAGACGGAATTGACAAACGCTGAAAGCCAGGATGCTTTGTTGCTGATACTTAGTCACCATCTGAAAGGTTGTAGACAAAGTTTCCAGGCTGGAGGAAACGTCAGTGTGCTGATGTCTTTGTTACTCATCTTATAGGTGTGACCTGGAATGACTACCATTCCATGATGTGCTTTCACTCCCTTCTACATGAGTCTGTATCCAATGATAACAATGAACAATTACTGCATATCTGACGAACAGGGTATGTAGACAGTGAACATTTTGGGATCCATGAGTGCGAGTTTTCAGCGAGTCAATGGAAGGAACAACATCCATATTGGATACAGCTGACAGCAATGATTTCCGTGAATGGGAGCATGCATATGATGCCTCCTCTTCATCCGACAGACCAAATACAGCCGATGAACCGTCACAAAGGGCAACTGTAGTTGTAGCTGCTGACTGACATTTCTGTTCCTCTTCAAAATGATGATCCATTAGGTTCATCATATGAGTGGTGAACCGTTGCATGAAGAGGCCGGTGTCCAGTGACTGAGGTGTCTTTCTGAGATCTAGACAAAGTCTTGCTGGTATCTCGACCATTTTTCATCTATACCATTGATTAATTGCTATTGGAGACTCAATAATTGCCATTCATCAATAGTCCGATGCACTGGTACAGCCTAGTAGTAAGGTAGCTGAAGAAAGATTTTTCATGTTAGATTGTTCGTCAGTGCTCCTACCTTACTGGCCTCTGTGACATACACACACAGCTCTGTGGCCGTTGCCTCTCTCAGGGCTTCCAGTACTCGGAAGGGAACACTGTGAATTGTGACCACACCACTAGCGGTCAGAGTGTCCGTCACTCTCTCGTCCACAAGGCCCTTCACAAGGACTAAGCCAACTGACAGCTGAAACACAAGGGATACATTGTGTTGTAGAGATACAGGATACATTGTGTCATGGGCAGATAGGATAAATAATGTTGTGGACGGACAGGATACATTGTGTTGTGGGCAGACAGGATACATTGTACAGTGGACAGACAGGATACCTTGTGTTGTGGGCATACAGGATATCTTCTGTTAGAGACAGACAGTACACATTGTGCTGTGGACAGACAGGATATATTGTGTCATGGAGAGACAGGGTACTTTAAAACCTGTTCACTGGTCGCGAGGGGTCCATGGGCTCATTTACCCTTGATGTTTGTTTATGTTACCAACCAACCTCAGGGGTAAATGAGCCCATGGACCCCTCGCAACCAGTGAACAACGTATTTATCTTACCGAACACCTGAATTTTTATTCTGAACGGGTTGAAGCACTTCTGTTACATGCGAGGCGAATCGCCATTTGCAGACAACACAAGGTATTCAGATTTAGAGTGATCTCCCTGCCATCGATTTTCAATCACAAAACATCGGTTATTTCCATGCCTGAAGTGTGATTCAATGTTACTCGAGACAAAGAAGTATTACCATGAAGCACCAGAAGAGTTCGGAATTCCTAGCGGTGTACACTACAAATAATACATCTCCTGTAAGTGGGGTACATTGAAAATAATAGAAGAGTGCTTAGCCAATCAGAAAACGACATTCATGTGTGAGGTAAGATAATGTGTCATGGACAGACAGGATACATTGTGTCGTGGGCAGACAGGATACAGTGTGTCATCAACAGACAGGATACACTGTGTTGTTGACAGACAGGATGCATTGTGTCATGGACAGTGGAGTGTAATGTTTGTCAGCCTAACTATATCCTTGATGTCCAATGTTTGAAAAGCTTCCATTTTATTTTGAAGGAACCAATAGCAAATAGTGGTCAACAAGATGTAAGTCATCACTACACATTTTGGTATAATATATTTCGAAATCAACTTTCAAATTATATATATCTCAGTCAATCTCTTCACACAGTGCTGTAGCCACTGGTCCAGTCCACTGAGATGTCCCAGGGACTCTACACTACCCACACCCCTCCCCTTGTACATACCTCGGTCAGTCTCTCCACACAGTGCTGTAGCCACTGATCTTGTCTACTGAGATGTCCGACAGACTCTACACCACCCACATAGCTACCCTTCACGGCATCCTTGTACCCCTTGTGACGGAACTTGCCATTCAGGTCCCCATTCAACAGCTGTTGACAAATAGATAAGCTGTCTTCATATCCTAATGCAATGCTAAATGAGTATCATTGATTCAATGTAGCTTCTCATTACAGTGCTAGAGTTCATTTTAGAACTGACTGAAATCTTTTTGTTACTTCATACAAGTCATTTGTATAATGCCAATATCCAGTTCACCAGTTCAATCTGAACTTCCTAGGGAGTATACAACTCTTGCAGCCTACTAGGCGTACCAAGTGAATATGGCTTTCCCCTCCTTACGAGGTACCCATTCACAGCTGGGTGGACTGGGACACATAGTCACTTTACTTCATCCAAGTTTACTGTATGTTGCTGCACCAGCAACTATGTGTTTGCACATATCTGTGTAGCCACCATCTGGTCATCTACGGATTCCTGTTTGTTTTTAAGTGCACAGGTTTGTGTAACGCACACTAGGGTTTGTGACAACACTGAAAGAGTCTGCACATAAAGCTGACCCCTCAGTATATTTGTACTCTATTACTTAACAGTGGATTCTTCATTTTTTAAGTCAATTCTTACATAAAAATTCACAAAAATAACACCTGCAACAACATATTTAATCAGCAACTAAAACACTGAATAAACAAAATAAAACCAAAATCAGTAATATCATTCACCCGAAACACAAGTACAAGAATTTTTCTAAGCTGTAAGGCCTACTTTGGTGGATTTGCAGAAACATTAAACCAATATTGCTTGGTGCGAAAATCAAACCCCTTGATTAAATGCTTTCACGCATATTTGATGATGAAGATAAAAAAATGTCTTTATAATGACATGATGTTGATTTACATGTATAAAGACGTACCAGAACATTCCAGCATTTGTCTTTGTATGAGAGGACATGTGAGAGTGTGTGTGAGTCACACCTCACCACCAGACCTGGCACCACACCTGTGTGTCTGACAGGAGTGCCACCCACAGCGCAGGTGTGAAGAAGCTTCAGATTCAACCTACAAACAGTATACAATACATGCACTTACAGAACCACACAGGAGATTATAGTATACAAACACCTCTGGAACCACATTGGAATATGTCATATCCTTTCTTAGAAAGCAGAAGTATATATGACCAGATTGTGTTACTTTTGTCACGTATAGTCTCAATGACTGCTCACTGTGACCATTTACACTGAAGCTTAAACAAATGGGTAACTGGTTCAGTTCAGGATCAGGGAGAAGGTGTTGCATAGAAATCATGAATTCCAAGGTTAGTGGGAAATATTTCTCTGGGACAATTTTTTGATAGAGTCTAATGGTGAGTCTGTGTGAGTGTGAATATTTAGACTTTTGAGCACCCTACATATGGATAAAAACATCAGCATTCACTTGGGCAAAGCAGTTCTAATGCTACGTCAATCCTAAGCCTATGTTAAAGTATATGATCACCTTCACTCAGCTGGCAAAGATGCTGGGGTTGAATTATCTAAGATAATCTATTTATAGTTTGACCTGATTTTACTAGTGCTTCAGTTACTGTTACTTAGCTTCAATACGTAGAGAGTTATGTGCAAATAACTCTCCATTCCTTAAAAAATAATGGAGCCAAATCCCCAGAGGGGCCATTGCACATTATTGATTAGGAATGGGGAGTTACTCGGATATTACTCTACCAAAATTACATTCAAGGATTGGAAATATTTCTGTTATCAATATTAGATGTCAAAATGACAAAAAAAGAAGTCTTTAATTTGAAACTCGTAGACACCGATCCATTCCTGAAAACTAATGGAGCTTGTAGACAATGGAATGATGTCACAAATGTAACTTAAATGATCACCTAATTATCCATCATTGATGGTTTCCTCCTTCTTGGTTATAGTTGGGAAAGTAAGACCTTGACCATCAGATGGAGAAAAGTAATACCTTTAGCACTATGCACTCTCAGACTTACTTCTCCCTACCCTCCATTCTCAGGTCTTACTGTCCCAACCATAACACAGGGCTGAACAAATTTTGAAAACTTCAGTCACCCTGCAGGGCGAGTACTCTTTTTTTGTACTCGTCCTGCAAGGTTTTCACTCGTCCTACTTTTTAACTGAAATAATCTGCAATCTCACCATGATCATGATGTGTTTTCTTGAATAAAAGATATTGATTCCTATAGATTGTGTTATTGTCTTTTATATAGTCAGTGAACAAACATTATTCTATACCTTCTGGCTAGGATCCAAATGGACGTTCAAGTATTAAAAATGACAACAGATGTGTGAGGTAACTGGTTTTCAATTGTCATGAAATTACATCACTGTTGTGACAATGGGATTGAACCAACATAAAACTAGAGCAGATGTAAATTAAAAATAATTGGCAAAAACTCGCAAATTTTGAAAAAGGTTCCCCTTCCATGGCAACATAATAAGCTGTTGTAAAAAGCTTGTTATAGATCATGCTGCTTTCTTTCGTCAACTTTCTGCATTGACTTAGTGTGTTGTGCTGTTTGTGGATTTTCAACGACTTTCTCATGTTCACAACACTGAATGTGCTTCCTACTTTTGTTGTGGAATTTCAGTGTCTCCCTCCTAAATTTACCTCTAAGACCTATCACAAGTCCACATTTTGGATCTGACAGTTTGGGGTATTTTCGGCATGGAATACAAAATAATTCATCTTCCGACTCGCTAAATTTCGCCCACTTAAATTCCTTAAACCACGTTGGTTGTACGAAACGTTTTCGTTTTTCTCTGTCATATTTCTTTTGACTTAGCTTTCTTTGTTGAATTTGTTTTTCTTCCGTTTTCTTTTCCCCATCTCCTGCCCCTCCCACATACTTTCGAATGTCCATGCTGGCGTTTCTTAATGCTTGCAACAAGCCCCTTACATCCACGACAATATCAATAGTAGAATTACCTCCCCTCCTTATGTATTTAACACTGTTATTGATTTATTATTGGCATAAGCGAGACGATCAATATTAGTACGCTGTTGTAGATCAATGCACGTTTTCGATTCTTAAATGGCTTGTAAAATACTTTGTTTAATAAATTGAAGACGTTATATGCTTTATTTCACAGCAAAAAAACGGTACTCGCCCGATAGGACGAGTAGTTTGTATTTTTAACTTGCCCGACATGAGGTACCACTCGTAAATACGAGCGGACGAGTGGATTTGTTCAGCCCTGTAACACTGGAGTGATTCTTTACACTACACATAACCTTAGATTTGGTTTCCCACTTAACATGCAGTGACCATGACCACACTTTCATTATTTGGACAGTCTTGATAAGAAACTTACACATGCTTACTCGTCATTGCCATCTGTGATGCTGCAGCTTGTACCACCAACTTCATCATCTCTGGGCAGCCATGACTCAGACCGTCTGCCACCTCACACCAACACATGGCTGAAAGAGGAACATCCGAGTCCAAAGGGAAGTGTGTCTCACCAGAAGGCAAAGTCCTCTCCCAACATCTCACAGTGCTGACACTGTTGTTGTCAGAGAGGGCTGGGATTTGGGATAGTTCATCCATATGTCTGTGGTGAGTTGTACAAGTAGCGGACAACAGACCAGCCTCCAGCTTCATCCTTCCTGATCCATCTCTTGTTTCAGAGGGATGAGGTGTGGATGTGTCTGACCCTAACGACTGATGAAGCATGATCATACCTGAAGCCTGCTGTAACGATTCTAATCCCTTCCCAGAAACATCATCAGCACCTTCAAACAAAACCTGTCCAGAGGAGAGCGTCATCACTTCCGCATGAACACTTTGTGAAGATTGGACATCATCTGAACTGACCTCTTTAATCCCCTTGATCAACTGATCAGAATGATTCACTGAACACACTTGGTCCCTACTCTGAACACCATCAGTTTGTCCTTCTACATCTGTTGTATTACTTGCCCTGTTTTCATCTTGCAAATTTCTGTCTCCCAAATCCCATGTCACACTGACATCGTTGAATGCCTTAAAATGTTGTCTGTAAGGAGAGGAGTTTCTTATCCCTTCCTTTCCCTTTTGAGACAATTTCTTTTGTAGACTGAGTTCAAAGTCATACCCTTCTGGAGCAGAACTTGCTACCTTGTAATGTGTCTTCCTGTCAGATTTGGCATCAGCACACTCCATTGTCATCCTTGCCAGTGTGGACTCTACTGTCTTGAAATAGCGACTTGAATTCAGTACACGTTTCTGAGATTTTTTAAGATTGACCAAATCTAGCATTTTTGTTTCAGCAGATAATGAAGTTACACTGTGTTGTGCAACTGAACCAGAGCACGCTGTTTGAAGATGGGTCTCAGAAAACTTCTGTTGGCAGCTTTTCACTTTTTGTACCATATTATTCAGTCTTTCTAGCTCTGACTGAAATTTATTCTTCAATTTCTTTGTAACTGGCATGATATCATCACCTTGTTTACCATAAGATTCTTTGTGCACATCCATTCCTGAAAGTTTGTCTGTTGGTTGTACAAGCACATCACTTGCACCATCACTACTCTCTGCATCTGAGACTGCTTGCTGTTTGAAATGGCGACTACTAAGAAAAACATTTGTGCTATCAGTTTTAGTTGACTTAATTCTTTTCAACAATGAATTCAAAGATTTGATATCTGCTTCTATCTTCTCAGTAGTGCAGTCAGTCCTCTCAGTAGTGCAGTCAGTCCTCTCAGTAGTGCAGTCAGTCCTCTCAGTAGTGCAGTCAGTCCTCTCAGTAGTGCAGTCTGTGACAGCTGTATCAGTTGATACTTTATTATCCAATTCACGATCTTCAAAACAAGAATCAAAATCATCCTCAACCACTTCTGTGACAGAATGATTCTGAGAAGATATAAGCATGCTGCAATCAGCAGTCCTGTCGGAAGTCTTTTGATCAGTTCCTTCAGAGTATCTGTCATTCAAACTTACAAACCCTTCAACATGTGTAGGTTCTATTTCAGCAATTCCTTGAGAAAAACAAGCATCTAGTTTACCAGTATCATATGGAGATGCCTCCACACGATCTTCACACACAGTCACACTTGGGTGTTTAGAAGGCTGATCTTCAAAACAGTCATCAAAGTCTGAATCATGTTGGTCTGCATCAGATAACCTGCTGGTCAATTGGATTTCATCTCTGACTTTTATACACACATCATTAATTGTAAGACCAGCTTGAGCCTCCTCATTCTTCTTTTCCTTACTTGGAACTAAATCATGAAGAAAACACCCAATATAATCCTCATCCTCGTGGACTTCCTTCATCTTCAAATGAATCAACTCAGTTTCTCCCAAGTCCTTGATATCACTTCCATACTTGACAAATGTCCTATCGTCCTTATCGATTCTCTTTTCAGAGTGTGACATAATCACTTCTTTAAAATCATCAGATTTAGCAGGAAGTGCTCTGAACAAAGTGCTGTCTGTGTGGGGGTGGTTATGTCTGGTAGCATGCAGGTGGTCAGTCAGTGGTATCTGGAGACCTGACAGTATACACATGGAGTCAGACAGAGACTCTCTCATCAGGGTAATCACAGCCACTGAGGGAATACCCTGAAAAACAATTTGTAAAATTTATGATTGTTTCAGTGCAGCACCGAGATAATGAATGATATTCGTGTTGCTGTATATGTTATTTCCAAGTTAAAATACACCAAAGGTTCGTGTCAACATTTTCCAACTGAAGCCAGACTGTGTCCTGGAAGGGGTGAAAGTCATAACTAAAATATTATACATCCCTAATCATTTGAGTATAATATAAAAGTTACATGAATTTGATATTGTGACAGAAAACTAGTGTAACTTGTTTGAATTTGCCCATATATAAGATATGTTATTGAAAGTGGACATTTTCTGTAATAACAGATTCATGTCCATGCAGATTGGGGACAATTTTTCTGGCCGGCTAAACTGTGTGCTGATCACCTGTTCACATAGAGATTGATATGCTTCTGTCAGAAGACCATGTAGAACGAGGAGAGACTTCACCCCAGACCCATAGCGATGACTGTGAGACTGACACGCAGCAACCAGCAGCTGACCAATGGGATGCTGAAACAGAAGATTGACTGGTTGACTGATTGATTGACTGGTTGGTTGACTGATTAAATCGGTCAAGAAATAATGCAAGGCAGGAAGTGTGTGAAGGAATGAGTGAACGAGAGACTGACTGACAAACTGAGTGGTTGAAAGAGAAAGGGAGGTACAAATGAGTGCGTGTGTGTGTGTGCGGGGTGAGGGTGGATATAAGTGCAGAAATGAGTGAGAGACTGACTGAGAAAGGAAACGAATGATTGGAAATGTTAGTTGGTGAGTGAACATGGTGAAGAGGTGAAAGAGTGTACTGATGTGTGGGTTGGATTGTTGTTTGAGGCACCACTCATTGATATTCCAGGTATACAGTGGCAGTCTGTGAATAATTGAGTCTGGACTAGACAATCCATTATCCAGTGATCAACGGCTTGAGCATTAATCTTTGCAGGTGGGATACGATGACATGTGTAAACCATGTCAGTGAGCCGAACCATTAATGAGTGGATGAGTGAGTTAGTAAATGGCGAAATGAGTGAGTGGTATCTTTAGATTTATATCATGATAGATTGTACACAGTTGAGCCACGTTCAGATAAACCGTTGGGTAATTGGTTAATGTCATGACCAGTTATCTACACATCACTGAGAGAATCAGCAAGAATGTACATTCTACTCTTTTACCCTGCTTCTCAAACTTGATAAACTTATGAGTGACTTAACTTTGGTCCTGAGAACGAACTGGAAGCAGCTAGAATGAAAAATGATTAAAGCCTGCAAACAGCAATGCTAGAGGACAGCAGTCTCAAGCAGACAAACTGGTGGTTGACAGAATGAGCAACAATCTTTGTATTGATCATGAAGATCTGATATTCATTTTGCACATTTTGACCTAAATGTGGGTCCATTGTTAAATCTGTGTACTGACACATTAACAAATGTTGTCAATGATTCCAGCATGATACATACCTCTATGTCCAGTAGCTGCAGAAGTAGAGAGACATCTTTGACATACACTGTGTCACCATGTTCGCTGACAACACACTTCACACTGAAAGTACACATAACTTTGAAACTCAGAAAGTCAAAGTAAACGATAAGGAATTGCAATGCTACAAATAAAATTATTTGTATACATGTATTTGTTTCAAATGATATGCATTATTGTATGAGGTGTAAAGATTATTGAACTGATTGTTGTTTAATGCTAATAATCGAGTCTCAACCTGACAGTCCATATATCAACAGCATGAGCATCCTACTATGCAATTGGGGTGTGATGACATGTCAGCCAAGACAGCAAGTCTAACCACCTGATCCCATTAGTTGCCTCCTCAGACAAACATGGCTTACTGAAGAACAAATCTAACTCGTGTAAAGAAAATGAATGCTGTGAAACATGCCTTACCAGTCAGAATTTCCAAAGCATGGACGAATCACAGCAGCTGCAAATTTAAAGATAACCGACTATGATTTTCTACACTAACAAACAATTTATCACTAATATCAGCAAGGTACACCATGGTGAGTGAACAGTGAACAGGTCAAAATGGCCACACTGACCCTAGTCAAAATGGCCACATAAAAAAGTCAAACTGGCCAGTAAGAGTTCCGCCCCTACCAAGATCCCAATCAAAAGCCAAAATTACAAACTGACATGCATACCTGACCCTAAATATACATTCGATAAAAAAGAACAAGCATAAATAAACAATCAATGAATTTATTTCAGTGTTGGAATATTACGCCGGGGAAGGTGGACATGCTATGTAAAAAGAGAGGGGTACTGACGGAACTCCGGTATGGCACATGTGAACATGTTCTAACCAAGATATACACTATTTAACATGATAATGATATTCCTAACTTTACCCTGAATTTAGAGATTCACAGAGGAGCAAAGGCAGGTACAAGACAAGCAGTGTGGCACGAACTATTAGTTTATCTACTGCATGCATGTTGCAACGCCAAATAGACGCCAACGGAGAGAAATGAGACACCTAACCCAGTCAGTGATTGAAAAGGAAACGCTCCATTTCATTTGGAACTCATACCTAAATGAAGCGAAGCCATGTGTATCAGTATTCGCAGACTCAATCAATATGTTGCTTTTGATTGTTTTTGAAACTGCCCCACTCAGTTCCTCTTGTTTCGGAAGCCATGTTTTGTAAACATCAAGGGAAGTAACTCTTCCTGAAAACAAAAGTTTGCTTGGAAATACTATTCGGATTCGAATCATAATGACATTTTAGAAAGTCCCAAATAAATATACTTATTCCTTTTTGCTATTTATAAAATTATTGTCAAATTATTATTGCTACAAATCTGTATGGAATATGCATCTAGTATCCTGGTATGAGAACTTTGTGTAAAATGCCCCCGGCTCAATGTTACCACTAATTTCTATTTTGTAAAGGGCTAGTTCCGGTTTGTTGCTTCCGGAAATCTCGCGTAAGAGAGGTCGTCGTCAAATACAATGCAAAAATATGAGAAGCTCGAGAAAATTGGAGAAGGTTCGTTATCATATTTATTCAGATTGCTTCTTGAAATCAAAGACGTTTCAGTCTTTGTTGATCAGCTGATCCGGACTTTTGTGGAAGCACAAGCACCTGCTGACACCAGACGTCAAACGCGAAGTGGAAGTCGGACATTAACAGCATCTTGAAATGTTCTCTGTTGCCACTGGAAAAGATCTCTTGCTTAAAATGTGGGCAGATTGCTGCCTTCTGTCAGAATATCTACAACTTATGAATAGTGTGAAAAGTGTTTCATAAAAGAAATCGCACTCCAAAACCTGCCTGTAGGCTGTACTTGTATGCTACGCCTCATTACGGTCGCGCCTAGTTATTGGCAAAAGCTACGCATTTTTAGCTTTTACAAAAGCATATTATACAAACCTTTATTTTTGTAATTCAGTTATCAAATAAGTGGCATAACAGTGGTATATTAATATTGGTATATTATGTTTTATGAAAAATGTGTCTTCAAAGAATATATTACACCATTTAAAACAAATAGGGGTATTCTGACTCTCCCTTGAGGTGACTGACTGTCAAATTAATTGTTAGTAATGACTAACATTACACACTATTTTAATGGATGGGGTTATTTTTCATACCCAGAAGAATATACATATACTCCATCAATGTTCATGGATGATGAATCTGTTGTGAGTGTGACTCCTGTGAGTACCTTGAGGTTTTGCTTGCTGCTACTATAGCCTGTGCAGTAATGCAGCAGAAATTGGTATCATGATACATATGAAATTGTGACATGGATATCATGATACATATCATATATAGTGGTGATGCAGGATTTGTTTGTAAAATCCATGCAGCAATTTCCTTCTTTTCAGGAACATATGGAACAGTTTTCAAAGCAAAGAACAGAGAAACCCATGAAATAGTTGCCTTGAAGAGAGTTCGTCTTGATGATGATGATGAGGTTAGCCTCAGATCAGTTCATTGATATCACTGCATCTCTTTAGTACACCATTGGCATCACTAATAGACTCTACATAACAACGACTCAATTCCAAAATAAATAATGGCAACCAGACCAAAAATTATGTTTAACAAAGAGTATCTAGATAAAATGAAAATAAGTACAGTTGTTTTACGATCAGTATAAGAGCTCAAGAAAATTTGGTACTTTTTTTGCACAGGGTGTTCCAAGTTCAGCTTTGCGGGAAATCTGCCTGCTGAAAGAGCTGAAGCACAAGAATATTGTGAGGTGGGTAGATGTTAATAACAGAGTGTGTGAATTAAAACAGTCATGTATTCTACTTTTCAAGCTTTTGACCATATGATTATGACATGAAAGGATCCCTCAACTGGCAAGTGGTAAAGAAGGCACTTGCCTCTCCTCGCACACAACAACACAGTCAGAAGAGCTTGTCTTCATCTGACCATCCCTCCCTCTCTGCCAGCTTTTCAAATTTGAGCCTGAATGGTGCCCATGCCTCCTTCCCATCGTAGCTAAGTATATAAGTTTAAGTAAGGATGAGGTTATGCGAGGCCTTGCCTGATCCACTGGGCGAGGTCCCTGGTTCCACCGTCCCCTATGCATGCCTTGATTCATCATCTTGGTGGTGTTGTATCCTGCGTCGGGGTTCACGCCTCTTATTTCATTGGCCAAGTTCATCCTGTAGAGGTTCTGTCATGTCCCCGAGCCTCTCATCCTACAATGCCTGCCCTAACCTCGAATCCCGGTTGGGCATGCACACTCTTGACCCCGGTGCCACTCCTGATGGTGTGGCTGAGACCAACCTTCTAGCATTCCATTCATTTATCACTCGGCGCTGCACGTTTGCACCTGTGTGATCTGCATTGGTCTTCATGTGGACATCTTGCGACCGAGCATCCCTCCGCAGCTGTTGGTCTTGCTCTGAGGCAGAGTTGGAGTTAGGGGCGCCTGTCCAGCCTGACTATCCCCCTCACTTCAGAGTGCATTGTAATTGCTCCAGTGATATGAGCCATCCCTGGCATACACGACTCTGACAGTACCATAGAAAGGGGGTCTGGGGCTGTGTAGTCACCCTTTCCAAAGTAACTTCTGATCTTTTCTGTGACCTGGCAATGGTTGACATATGTGCCATACTGTCCTCATTTCTAGCTAGGTTCTTTTGGTTCCATTGGGAACTCTTCTGTTCAATACCCTCCAGAATTTTCCTTTCACCACTCTGGTATGGTCCTTACATGGTCTCTATCGTTTGTGTTGCATTCTCTTCACTTCTCTGGTTCAGTCCCTCCATGGCCTCCATCATTTTCACCGTCATCCCTTTGAGTTCTTCACATAGTACATTCGCAAACCATGTAAGGCTGCCGCCCCCCACTCTGACCTCTGCCAGGGTATAGTCCCTGCTATCAGAGCTCTTGCTTTCAGTCCCCCAGGGTAACCCATCTGGGTTAGCTACCTCTGTCCACTATGAACCCTCACCTGTTGCCCCATGCTGATGGTAGGGGGGCATGCCATTTCTCATTAATTTGGAAGTCCAATACTGACAGTATGTCATCCTCACCCAGGAAGTCTTCCATGGCATCAACATCCTCCACATTGTAGCCTTGTCCCCTTATGGCTGTCAGTGTGCTACCTGGTTGTTGGAGAGCCCATTATTCTTCAGGTTCTCTGGCAGATCGAGGTTCACTCTTATTTTTGGTGACAACATGGTGATGACTGAGAACATAGGATTATTTCACACTTAAAAAGAGAACACTTACATCAGACATGTCAAAAAGCCACAGATGTAAGAACATACTATCATCAATACCAGAAGCTGTCAACAAGCCATTAAACCTCAGAGCATACCAGCATCTGTTAGGTTTACTGATATTGGCGCAGGATTTTACAAGCAGAGGAAGACTGCAGTTAAGACAGTTACAGCATTTCCTGATAAAACATCTTGACAATACTCAGAACCTCAACCTAC
Source organism: Haliotis asinina (assembly GCF_037392515.1). NCBI lineage: Eukaryota > Metazoa > Mollusca > Gastropoda > Lepetellida > Haliotidae > Haliotis > Haliotis asinina. The sequence continues at coordinate 1,977,927 of NC_090290.1, forward strand.
CACAACATCTGAAGCAATACCTGTTGTGATGGTTGCTGAGATAGAATGTTTGCGGCGGAACTTATTTGAAAGTGCTTGTGTATAATCATCATCTCTACGTAGATACATCTAAATCCACAAAATCTGCAAAGATTACTTCTCATGCTCAGTATAAGAAGGTGGTCCCCTGTCAGATGCAACAAAGACTCAATATGCAGCTGTGAGAAGAATTCCTAGAGGGTGTATAAGCGAACACTGATACCTGTACAATCTAACAGGGAATCCTGGAGGTGGTTGACCCGCCGCCTTTTCCGCCGCACTATATAAGCAAATAAGCATGAGTCAGGATGAGGAAAAATATGTAATTTTTATGATAAGATTAATAGTTTATACTTATCCTGACTCATGAGATGAATCCCTCCCAACCTTCCCCTTTCACTCAATGCAGGCGTGTGTGGAGGTGATTCTCGTGAAGAGAATGAGGTTTACCATGTGGGTGGTCACATGGTCGGTTTTGGATGGAAAGGGAGAGGCTAAGGTGAGTGATTGTACAGTTACTTCTAGCGAATTTGAAGGGATCCAAGTTTCCTTCGACCATTCAGAGGGAAGGGGAGATAAGCAAATCAGAGTCTGGATAAGTATAAAATATCAATTTTATCATAAAAATTGCATTCTTTTCAAAAGATTACAAGATGGCAGCCTCCATGTACCCATTGCCATATGCACTGAAATATAAACCTGGAAGCTCAAATATGCACTTCATCTCAACCAATGTTGTATGCTCTTGCTTAAAGTTCATTGGGGAGTATTTGTGAGATGAAAATGGCATACTGGATTTCACCTTGACATACGCTAGGGTCAAGTGTACCTCCACTTGCCTATTTCACAGGTTTTTACAGGAAAGATGACCTGCCCGTAAAGTGAATGGTGTCATGTATTGACATGTCAAGAATTTGGTACAGTGAATATTATATAATAATAATAATAATAATAATAATATAATAATAATAATAATAATATATAATATCCTGCTAACACAATGCAGATATTTTTCTGTGCCTGTTCTCCATGTTTGTGCATACTTTATGTACTTTTCTGCTTCATGTAAAACCCTGATCACAAACCAGATATCATGGTTTAACATTATGAATGATGTTTGGCAATACATTTGTATTAACTGACTTCTCTGGAGTTGCTGTGTTTGATGTGTAAGTTGTGATGATGAACCTGTAAATGTTACCAAGGGAGATAACCGTGGCCTATGATCAAACAATCCAGCAACTGAAATTAAGGGTAAACATCTACACAGTTGGGATACTATGAGTTACATCAACCAGTTTAGCAAGCCTGACTTGCTGCTTCTTACAAGAAGCATGGGTTGTTCAAGAGCAAATCTAAGCTGGATCTTCTAATTTCAAAACCCGAACACAAAGCAGTGGGCAGTAAGGTGTCATCTGTGTGCAGATTACATGATGTCCTACACAGTGAGCAGTAAGGTGTCATCTGTATGTTGCAGATTACATGATGTCCTACACAGTGAGCAGTAAGGTGTCATCTATATGTTGCAGATTACATGATGTCCTACACAGTGAGCAGTAAGGTGTCATCTGTATGTTGCAGATTACATGATGTCCTACACAGTGAGAAGAAGCTGACGCTGGTGTTTGAGTACTGTGACCAAGACTTGAAGAAATACTTTGACAGCTGTAATGGGGAGATTGATCCGGACACAGTCAAGGTACTGATATTTAGTGTAGATTCATTTTGGGATTTTAAATCTATTGTCCTCACATAAGTTTGTACTCAATGCAGTAATGATAAAATGTTTATAGGTCCTGCCACCAGTAAAATAAAGTCAAGTGAACAGAGTCATAGTTTTTTTTCTTATGATATGAACTGGGGAATATTAACAGTTTGAGGATTTTTCGCTGAATTTACTGATTCTGTGATGCCCTTTAACAGGTGCAGATATGTCACGTACTCGACTCCCCTGACATTTAAACAACTGGACAGTCTTAAAGTAACAGAGCTCTATATATTAATAGTAACTGAAAGAGGATCTTCATGTTCTGTGTCTGTTTTGTAAACTCCACCCTTCAGCGATACAACTCTTGGTGTATGATTATTGGCTGAGGTTTTCTTGCATTGTCACTATACTGTGTGATCCTTGTCAACAGTCAAATATGCTCAAGTATTTCACCCTTGTGATATCTTAATCCCAGATCATTTCTTGCTTTTCCCCATAATTGAGGAGAAAAGCAAGGATATGTCTGAACTGTTGATACAGAAGTTGTCTCACAAATTTCACCTTCCTTATCCATTCAGAAACAAAGTCACATTCAAACTATGTAATGAGTTAATGTGTACCCAGTATGCAGGAGAACAGATAACAGGGGTTTAATTTATTTGTACCTGATGGAGTTACAAGAGTGTGTTTATATCTGATCATGTGCATTCACAATTCTCCTAAACTATTGGAGGGTGAACTTTATTTGTAAGATATTGAGGGGCTTCTGTTCAATTTTTAGAGCACTGAAGGATTTTATCATATATGTACATGACCAGACTTCAACTAACTTTTAAAATGGATAGCATTCTCAAGTATTTTGTCCTGCTCACTTCTTTCTTGGCTTTAAGGCCTTGAACCAGTTCCATGTGCAAAATTAATTTTGACATTTTCGACCACATCCTTCACTAATGAATCGGTCATTTGTTTTACACAAGTTACATATCAGAAGGGGTGGTAGTCACTTGTCAGTCCAAAACACTGGGTTGAATTCCCAAGATGGTTCCATGGGGTCATTTTTGGTGTCCACGTCCAGTTTTTGCTTAAGTATTGATTAAGGTTCTGTAAACTTATGCACACTAATATATAAATGTCATGTTTACACTATAAAAAGAGTTGAAATCCATAATTGAAATTTATGAATCCTTGAAGGTGATGAAACATGTTGCTGACTTTGTTATGACATCCTACATCTGGTTTATTGGCTGTTTTCAGTCATTCATGTACCAGCTGCTGCGAGGCCTGGCCTTCTGTCACAGCAACAACGTCCTCCATCGAGATCTCAAACCTCAGAACCTGCTCATCAACAAGGTGAAGCACATTCAGTGGTTGCTACCATTTACAGTCATTTTGTCAGGAACAAACTGACTTGTATATTACAAATGAATTTTCAGTTTAGTTGCAGGGTTTCTATGCAAATATATATACAGGTTGTCCGTCAGTATCACATCATCTGGTTGGATTTAACTTGTTATTTTATTCCTCAGAATGGGGAGCTGAAGTTGGCAGATTTTGGTTTGGCAAGAGCATTTGGAATTCCAGTTCGATTCTACTCAGCAGAGGTAGGACCAGTCTTCAGTATACAGTAGCTACTCCTTCACTAAATATTGCGTGTCTAACAGCAAGAGATATCAGGGTTAGAGATGGTCTTCAAGAACCCATGGTTGTCACAAGAAATGATTAATGGGATTTACGGTCCAACTAGCTGTCTTGGTTGATGCATGTCATCTTATCTCAACTGCACCCGTGAAGATTGGGATTAGAATTGGTCTTAAGTAACCAATGCCAATTGTAAGAGGTGACTTACGGAATCAGATGGTCAGGCTTGCTGACTTGGTTGACATATGTCATCGTTTCTGAATTCTGTAGATTCGTGCTCATGCTGTTGATCATTGGATTATCTGGATTATTGACAAACCACCATCACATTACTGGAAAATTGCAGAGAGCAGCGTTAAGCAACAAACCAACTTTAATATCAATCACTGGTTAACATTCAGAAGAACATAGCTGGAACATTAAGCAATGAGCAAGCAAGTGGAGATCCTAGTGTACTCATCAAGAACAGGTTTATTTAGATCTTATAAATGCAGTTATCTTTAACACAGTGTTAAACTTCTTTACCCCATCTCTCATTACAACCAATGAAGATCCAGGCTTGCTGACTTGGTTGACACATGGCATTGTATGCAAGATGTGTAATTTGATGCTCATGATGTTGATCACTGGATTATCTGGTCCAGATTTGATTATTTACTAACGGCTGCCACATAGCTGGAATATTGCTGAGCATGGTTTTAAACAACACACCAGCATTCATTGAACTCTGCTGTCATTTCATCTGTTGTCTTCGCACACTGTTCTGACCTATCCACTGACTGATGGGTTCAAACTGATTCTCTCATTGGTCAACTCCAGGTTGTCACCTTGTGGTACCGTCCACCAGATGTACTATTCGGGGCCAAGATGTATTCAACATCAATCGACATGTGGTCTGCGGGATGTATTTTTGCAGGTCAGTAGATTTGGTGCTGATGGTCACTTATGTGGAAGTTGTCAGAAACTTTGACCCTGTGCACTGTTTGTCTGACAGCATGATCCAGAAAAAAGTCCTCTGTTATGAATAGAGCCTTCATGAACATTTCACTGTTCTGTGAAATAAGATAAACTGCTGTTTGTCAATACTGTCTTCTGCAGATAGAGTTTTCCTCTTGTTATATATTATGTTTCAGTATTTCTATGTTTTTGTGAAGACATTATTTCAAGAAACTTTCTCCTCATGTTCCCAGCTTCACTCCTTTCTATGACAGATATCATCTTCTACTGTTTGCATTTAGAATTGCAAGGATATTTCTTATATGACTGCATTTGTGAAGCTGGCAGATTCATACAATCAGTATCACTGGTTTTCAGAGTTGGCTAATGCAGGTCGGCCACTGTTTCCGGGAAATGATGACGAAGATCAACTGAAGAGGATCTTCAAGTATCCTTATGACAGAAAGATGGTTTGCAAAAGAGAAAGCATTCTGTTACAGTTGGGAGATAAACCTACTGAAACTAAGGGAAGTCTGTGGATTTGATGCCTCTGACTGCACGTCACTCTGAGTGGAATATGTAGCTTTAATTATCTTACACTGTGAATTGTATCTTATGTAGGAGGGTTATGATTATTAATTAATAGTACATATAAGAAGCATTTGCCTAGCGTGTTCAGTGTGTAACTGAAAATGTCTCTGATAGGTCCATAGTACATTGTAGTCTGCTGAATGTGACATGTTGTGGAATATGCAATCCTTGACCTTGACCTAGATTACTGGGAACACCAACAGAAGAAACATGGCCACAGATGACCCAGCTGCCTAACTACAGAGTAGGGAAATTATAGGAAATTGATACAGAAACAATAGGGATATGATACGGATAAGATAGAGAGATAACAGTTATATGATAGGGATTTAACTAGTAAACAACAATTGCATTGCACGTCTGCTGACAGTTCCTAGTATGGGTCCAGATGGGTGTACAGTTCATACACCTGGGCAGATCTGCCTGCATTGTTTCGTAGTCTTTGGCTATTGACCGATAAGAGTTGACAAATGTAAGGTAAGAGTAGTAATGGTTAGTTTTGTTTGTGACAAGTTACCCTGATGTCCTGTCATGCATGTTGTCATGTACTGACAGACACCATGCAGATTTGAGATACAATTACTTCAAATTAAACTTTGTACCATTGTGAATAACCTCATTGCTTGTTATACTGAAAATGAATGAAAATGAATAACCTAGGTTTGAAGAAAAATTCTTCTACATAACTGGCATTATTCCCTGACAGTAACTCACAGGAAATGGAGCGCTGTATTATTATTGCCTGTGTAAGGAATGGAGTATTGTATAGTTTTACTCTGTGTAAACTAAACCTTGTATTCTTGCAGCCCTTCCCAATGTATCATGTCTCCACCACGTGGCAACAAGTCGTCCCCAAACTGAATGCTAAAGGCCGTGACCTTTTACAGGTAAGTTAGTAAATCACTTCAGTCAGCCTTTCCTCACTGTGTCAGAGACTACCAACATTGTCCACCTGTTTTTGGAATGTAAAACAAGGTCCACATGATGATCACTAAGAAGCATCCTTAAATGTGTCTACACATTCTTAATTTGAAAATTAATTATTATCCACCGCAGTGCGTCTGTCCATGCACATATATCTTTTCCAGAGCAGAACTTTAAAACGTTCAACATTTCTTCACCAAGCTAGGCTTATTTTTTGACATTTCCATGGCAACAAGGTTGACTTCAACTGAAATAGGTGGTAGTGCTCTTTTCTGGAGCAGAACTCTAAAACCATTCCCTATTTCTTCACCATACCTGGCACATAGATTGGTCTAGTGGTGTGCTGGTACCTTTTGATAGTTTTGGAACTGTGAATAATATATCTTTGGCATTTCCATGGCAACAAGTTTGACTTAGGCTGAAATTATTGGAAGTACTCTACTTCAGAGCAGAACTCTAAAACCATTCAATGTTTCTTCACTAAACTAGGCACATAGATAGATCTGGTGGTGTAATGGTGCCTTTTGGTATTTCTGGAATTCTGAGTAAAATATTCTTGGCATGATTTTCTTTTGTATACTCACTCATTGTTATGGGGGTCATCGGTAAAACTACCAATGATTTGATATTAGTTTCAAGAAACACATACATGTATTATAGATTGACAGGGTTAACCATTTTGATTTGTCCACAGTGTCTGCTGGTGTGCAACCCGGCTGGCCGGATATCTGCCGAGGAAGGCCTTCTACACAGCTACTTCGCCGATCTGAGCCCAGCCATCAAACAGGGATGAACATTGACTGTGTCGTTTGTAGTTAATAACAGATGAACATCAGTGTTTCAATTGGAATACAGGGATGAATTCTCTGCAATTGGATTCCTCATGGAATAATGGGGCGATTTCCTTATGCTACTCACATGTGATGTTGTGTGACTTTGCTCGTGGTAGGGTAATGAGAGGGACTCGTACCATGTATGATAAACATATCAGTTGTAATAGATGAGGTTTCACTTGTTTCCTAATTACTGACAAATAATGAAACGCACAATTTACACTACATAATCTTTTGGAAGGGATGGCTAAGAGATGGCACAGAGCGTGAATCTCTGCACAGAATGGCATTCCCAAAATGTGACAGGATCTGCTGTTCATTGGGATGACTTAATGGCTGTGGCCGTGATCATTGGTCTGTTAGCAGCATAGCAGTGTGTTCAGTCTCAGCTGAGTGAGTGCTGAGTATCTTTGACCTTGACAGATTGACTTTCATGCCAAGTGGCACAGTTCAGTAAGTGAGTGAGTGAATCACAGTGAGTGCCTGTGGGTGAGTATATGGGTGAATGACTGTTTGAGTGATTGTTTTAGTGAGTGAGTGAGTGAGTGAGTGAGCTTTTAGAGCTCCTTCAGAAAAGCCTAAACCGAAGAAGGCTTCCTACATTTAACATTTTACTGAAATCTTGAAGCAGACCTGGAAAGATGATTCTCTTTTGAGCAAAAAAAACAATTTATCAATTGGAATGATTCACTGTGTTCAATGTATTTATGTGTTAGTGTTTTGTAGTGGATGGATGTTTCATCATGTTCAGTGCTCACTATTATTTTCAATTTTCATTGACCATTTTCAGGTGTCTAGTCACCACATGCTATTAGAAATAAATGAATATTGATTGTTTTGAATCAAAAATATGTAATAAATCAACAGAAAAACTCTTTTTCGAAATCCCATTATCAGTCCCTTGTTTTTATATTGAGGCAGTATGGATCACACAAGAGGTGTGAGATACTGAAACAATCAAGATTCTTGGTTTTACTAAGTGAGAGGGGAGGTAGGCAGGTTGCCTGGCTACGATTAGGAACATAGGTCCATGTTTCGCAATGTGTGTCAGAATGGTCTGTCTCCCAAGGCATCCTTTGATATAAGATTGAGATATTCAATCATGAATAATTCTACAGTATATGTCGAAATGACATAGCATTGCAGTGAGTAGATGTTAATTAAGTCACTGTGTGTTTTCAAAAAACCTCTTGAAGCCAGCCCACGAAATAACTTGGTCATTTTAATGAAGTATTTCATGAAGTTTCGCCTTGTACAAATAATGCTTTGTGTTATTTGAAGATCAAGGCAGCAGTTCTTACACAGATAACGCAGAAGCTGAACATGGCATGTATTGCCATTTGGCAAACATAACTGTTGATTGACATTAAACCCATCTCAAGCAAAGATGAAGTTGAGGTAGCCAGGTTTCACTGTTGAATGTTATTTATTGTGACATAAAACTGAAATTTTTGTTATGTTTGTTGTATTTGTGAAAGAGAGACTGTTGTCCCAAAGCCATGTTCAAGGCAGACTTTGGACCAGAAGATTGGAAGTTGCTGTACATTGGAACCTCTGTATTGTCACTGGAAATAATTAAATGAAATTTTGTTCATTATTGAAAAAATATGTGTGATAAAAAGGTACAAAAAATACAGTGTTTATATCCAACTTTTAAAACAAAAGAAATTTGTGAAACAGCATGCAGGAACAGAAATTGCCTCTCTGAGGCAAGTTTCTGTATTCGGCTTTTACCATGTGTTCCAGTAGGTATTTTCAGTGATCAGTTGCCTTTGCACGTGTTTGAGATAGATGCCAGCCTTCTGGGAAGATGCATTCACCTCTTCACAAACATGTAGCATCATCACTGTTTGGTAATGATTCATAAATACATGCTCTTTAAATACAGTCAGATTTCCTCATTCAATTCTACTTTAAGCAGAGATTTCTTTTGAAGAAAGAACAAGTTTTGTGGCTATTATATTTATTCTTATCTTTTTTTATGTTTCAAACATACTTTTCATGAATGTTGGTCAGAAGTTGTATAATATCTGGACTGAGTGAAGGTTTGTGTTCCTCTTATTGTGTATGTGGATAGACATGAAACTGAGATGTGATGTTGTACATTTGATATACCTGTACACAGTGGATGTTTGTCAGTTGTATTGTATTATTGTATGATAAACATGCGATGTGAAGGATGGTGTTTGTTTTGATTCATGGATAAAAGGACCTGTGGAGTTTCCAGTTAGAAGTAGTCTTCTGTAGCCCATGCTTGCTCTAACAGGTGACTCGCTGGACCAGGTGGTCACTCACTCACTTGGCCCTCACATGCCATCGCATCCTTCATTTTGCATAAATCGATGCTTGTGCTATTGATCACTTGATTGTGTGAGAGACACACATTGTCACATCCATCGTATTGCTTAGATGTATGTTTATGCTGGTGATCATTTGCATAGTCAGGTTGACATAATGTCATATTCATATCATTTCTTAGATCTAATGCTCATACTGTTGATCACTGGATTGTCTGGTCCAGGCTTGATTGTTTATAGACCATCGCCATATAGCTGGAATATTGCTGAGTGGGTGTTAAACAACAGTGAAGTAACTGTGGATAGTCAGCTGGGTTGTGGAGTCAGCTTAGTCTCCCAGCTTGAAAGTGATAGTGTATGTGGCAGGAATGACGTGAACTAGTCCGTGTGTTTACTTCAACTGAAGTTTGATCTCAAAGGATAAGGACAGATATGTACGAAGTGATGGCGAAGTGTTGATGGTGGACTTTGAAGTCATTAAAACGCGATTTTTACATTCATACTTTCCATACTCACAAATGATGTTGAATGTATGTGAGCACAAATCAAGGCTCCTTTCAAAGGCTCTGTTCAAATTTATCGCACCCTGTGAGTAAGACTTTGTAAAATCTTTATGACAAAGATACCAATTTGAAAATGAAGTTTAATGCAGTGTGATATTAACTTGATGTCATTATTTGAAGATGCCTTCGTTTTCCTTACATTGATCACGTGCAAGCACTCACAAACTCACTCACAACTAACTTTAGGCAAGCTACCTCTGCAGATTTCTGATACCATCTCTGATTTTCATCACCAGCTTATACAATATCAAACGTGTGCAGCCTCACACGTCCGCGATTTAACGCAAAGTCAATGGTGAATGTTTTCTTCTCGTTCACTTTTAACTTTTTTTCGAGCTAAGAAACTAAATAACGTTTGTGTTGTCACAGTGGACTGTATTAAACTTTACGACATATCTGAATATTGACAGTGTATATTTTAAACAAGTGACGATTGGAGTGAATTGTCGTGAGTGATTTTGTAATTTGCTTCCTCTGTTAATTTAACAAATATTGGGCTTTCATCAAAAAGGGACACCGTCAAAATGCTTTAGGATAAGGCTTGGGGTATACTCTAACATATAACCAAGATGAAAAGGTTGGTGAGTCGATATATAAAAAGATTTTGAAAAAACGACACTTGTTGTTTCCCTGCCTTGTGCCCGGTGATGTGGAGATTAAAACAAGAAATAGTCGTCTCAGAGTCAGGATACACCGTTATCGATCAACATTTACATGTCACGATTGGTGTATTTGACATTTAATATCAATTTTTTTACAAGACAGAGGATGTTCATTTTCAGTATTTTTGTCACAATTTTTCATGACCTAAGAATGTTTCTGTTACTGAGACCGAGCGACGTTTTAGTCACCAAAATTCCAGCAATCTTTTCTTTCGGTGGCTGATTCATCATTTATTGAAGAAGAATTTAACGTCACCTCTGCATAATTTTAGCCATATAGTGACAAGAAATGTTGTACATACATACTAGTGAGTGAGTTAAGATTTATCGTCACAAGCATTAACAATAAATATAAGTAGTTAAAAAGAGTCATCGGCGGAGTGTAAAACAACCAGAGTATCACGAAAAAAGTTAAACCTAGCTACCATGAGCTTTAAAAGAAGAAAACTCTTTCAGACAATGCAAAGTAAAAATTGACTATAGATCGCCAAGAACTGAAGGTAGACCACCATATCACCATACTAGCGGCCATGGGGATTTACAGTGCCTCTGCTGCTTGCATTTACCGAGGTCAACGATCCGATTTCTCTGATATGTGAAACCCTTTCATGACAGCATTGTTAAATAGCCTATTAAACCTCTAACAAACAACTTCACATTCTTTACTACCAATTACACCAGCACAGTTAAGTGAGAGAGTTGTCCTCAGCACTTCTTTAAACACACCTGTGAAGATCCGTATTAGAATTGGACTTCAGCAACCAGTTTTATGTGTGGCACTTCAGTAACTGCCATGAAGAACTTGTATCAAAATGACAAAGTAGGTGATATAATTCGCATTCACACTCAAACTCATTATCACTTAAGTCCCGTGTGTTAAATGAGGCGTCCTCACTCAGTATGTGACAATATTTCAATACCTATTTTGCATACCTCGCTTGAGTATAAGTGATGGATGGGATCATGAATGTTTCACACATTCAGCACTAATAATACTCACTTGGAGTCAAGTTTCCCAACCACGATCAATCGAACATTTTCATTCGCATCAGTAATCTCCGAGAAAAACCATCCGTAGACATATTTAATTTGACACCTTCAAATTAGACACACATCAATTCATACAACACAATTAACGCTCAGAAATCATAAAATTTTGCTTCATCACACAAATGTAACTATCTAGAATGAATACTGAATAATTTAATCTTTTCAACTAACAAAACCCTTTTAACCGGCTCCGAGTGTGTACATTGTGGGATTAATCCACGCACAAACATCGAGGACCTAGGCACTGGTTAACATATGTCTAACTACGGAAACGTTAAATTTGAAAATTACTGACAGTATTTTGAAGTTAGAAAATATTTAATCCACTTATATGCGACGGTGGTCTTCTGTAGCTAAATGTTGATTGTCCTTTCTTACTGTAGTCACCCAAATTGTGCTGACCATATCGTAAAGACATTCTTATGAATATATAATAGACAACAGAGACTGAACATAGCATAAAATGTGGCACAAAATTTTTTAAAGAAAGGCAATTAAAATGTCTTCAACACGTGTACCTAAAATTACTAGGTGACTGCAGTAAGTCTTATTGAAAACCTGATCAAAGAATGTTGATACAAAAGTCGTAAGACGCCCTTTGAATCTTTGTGAATGTAGATGTTAATTGATCGTACTTCACGAGTAAATGTAAACACAAATGCTTGAACCGGTAGAATAAGGAATGGTGACTTATCATAACTGAGTGAGTCAGGGAGTTTTACACCGTGAGTGAGTGAGTTAATATTTAACGTCACATAGGCAATATTTCAGCCATATCCTGACGAGAACATTTAACACTGAAATGGAATTTATGTATATCATAAAAACCTGTCAACGAAGGACAGTAAAACAACTAGAATATCACAAATGGAATTAAAACTAGCGTGAAAAGTTAAAACTAATATCACTATTCGGGCAATACAATATAAAAACAGGCTGTGGACTGCCAACAACTGAAGGTAAATCACCTTACTAGGGACCATGGGAACTTACATTACCTTTGCTTCCTGCATGGGCCCTTGCTGGATTTACACCATCCCTTCAGATGTTAGCTATTTAGTCACATCCAGTCACAAATTAAAAATGCACATATACTACGATTAAAAACAGTGGAATATTTTGGGACTTATGTACCCTCTCAGGAGCACAATAATTTTACAATAATTCAATCCCCTTTGAGGGTGCAGCCACCAACAATTCAAGTTACTAATTCAAACTACCAGTCATCAAAATACATCTATTTACAGAAACATATTATTCGAAATTATTCGAAATTCAACCCAAAATCATGAAAATGCAACCATCTACAGAACATAATAATCAAAATTTAGTCATGAAATCAATTTCTTTTCAGAAAAGAACCTGTGTTAAAGACATTGTACCTATGTGTGAAATCGGAGCCAGGTCTCCGTTGTGACTAACAAACGCTTTGCCCACTCGGCTACCCCACCGCCCTTCTTGTGATCTTGTGGAATGTGTTTTATCACATTCAGTCGTTATATCGGAATATGAAGAAGGAGGCGATTTTTCTATAATTCCCGTCAGTTAATCAAAGGAATAGACTGTTTTATAATTATTAAGCAGTAGCTGATTTTCGGTGTTTGTGAAGTTTTGTCTGGGACAGTTGCCATCCGGGACAATTGCAACCCAGGACAATTACCAAGCTGGCAAAAATTCAGTTACTTTACCACATTTATTGAGTTTGACATGGCTATTCATTATAAATCTTGCACATTAATCTAAAATATTTAAGGCCAGACACTATCAAAATACAATTGTTATAAATTGAGCACTAACAAATAAACTCCCAACGATACTTTTCATGTACACATGAATATAACGCATTTCTTAAAGTCTGGGTGTTGTGGGCTTCACTGCGTAGCATGTCTACTCACATTTTGTTTCTGTAGTCAGTCGCAGCTGCTTGTCGTTTTTCCTGGCAGTCTGTGTCTTGCTACCAGGATCGAGCAACATTTGTCCGTGACAATACCTCTGTGGTAATTGTCCTGCTCTTGGTCAAATTGCCTTGTTTTGTCATTATGACATTCTTAGTTGTAAATACAAAGAGAGAAATAGAAGTAATAGAGCCCCTTGGTGCTAATGATGCCTCCTTTGTTCCCAAACATCCTACCTCTCAAATTTAACAATGGCGGTATTTTATCAGCGATGCGCTCCAGGATTGCTCAATAAACTTCAGATAGCAAATCGTTGATCTTATCGTACTAAGTCAAAGAAATTCTATCTACGCGGTACCACTACCACCTTTCCAGTTATTATGGCTACTTGAAAACGAGGAAAGACTTTCTTTATGTGTACTTAAGTCATGTTTAATCATACAGGATTGTGATATTTACAGTTTACTTCTTCTCCTCACTGATGCCGCCGCAAACGTCCGATTATTCCATATCCGAGGATTTACCGGTTCCTGAAGCCTTGTTTGAGTGAGTGAGTGAGTTAATATTTTACGTCACATCGGCAATATCTCAGCCATATCGTGACGAGAACATTTGAATTAAATATATACATGTGGAAAAATCTGTCAACGAAGGACAGTAAAACAACTAGAATATCACAATTTTAATTAAAACTAGCATGGAAAGTTAAAACTAATAGCACTATTTAGACAATACAATATAAAAACATACTATAGATCGCCAACAACACACTAGGGACCATGGGGACTTACAGTACCTTTGCTACCTACATGGACCCTAGTTGGATTTACATCATCCCCTCAGCTGCTGGCGATTGTACGAAATGTTAGCCAAAATTAAAAGAACATGAATACTACGATTCAAAACCTGGTAGACTTAAATTTACTGTGAATGTTTGTGGACTTACGTACCCTCTCAGGGTAATTTTACAATACTTCAACCCCCTTTGAGGGTACAGCCAGCAACAATTCAAGTTACTAATTCAAACTACCAATCATTAAAATACATCTATTTACAGAAACATATTATTCAAAATTCAACCAAAAAATCAATTTCTTTAAAAAAACCTATAATAAAATGAGAATTAACATTGGTAAAAAGATCCTTCATTGTTTTTACTGTAAAATACTTATCCCTTGTGATGGAGAATTCAACACAGTCAAGCAGAATATGCTTGACCGTGACTCTCTCATCACAAGGGAAGCAAAATGGAGGATCTTCACCTTGCAACAGGTATGCATGAGTATATCTAGTGTGGCCAATACGACATAGTCGCAGTATGACCTCTTCAAATCTGGACTGACAACCCAAGTGGGTATAACCAATGTAAGGTTTTATCTCATGTAATTTATTTATACCCACTTGGGTGTCCCACTTCTTTTGCATCAGATCACGGATATAAGATCTAATGGTGGTTTTGTAATCACTGTAGGGAATAAGAAGCGGTGTCACAGATTTGTTGAGTGCTGCCTTGGCAGCAAGATCGGCCATTGTGTTACCAGAAATGCCTATGTGGCTGGGTAACCAACAGAAGACGATGTCGTATTGGCCAGTAGCAAGATTATTATACATTTCAGTAATATCAATTAAAAGTGGATGTTTACATGACACATTTTTAATCGCCTGAAGACATGAAAGAGAATCTGAACAGATTATATATTAATTCTTTGAATGTCATTTAGAAGTGAAAATACATCAGTCGAGTTTGCTGACTGAGGTCTGATGTTCCTTCATTCTGGTGTTGATTGGTCTGGAACATCAGACCTTCATTCTGGTGTTGATTGGTCTGGAACATCAGACCTCAGTCAGCAAACTCGACCAGAAATCGGCCATCTCTGAACACATTCTCGAGAACCCTGGACACTCAATTCGATGGGAGGACACTAGGATACTATCTACCAACAACAACAACTGGCGCCTAAGGAAACTGCAAGAGGCCATCGAGATCCGGAGACAGAAACCAGCCATCAACCGCGACCAAGGAGTGTACCTACCAAGTGCTTGGGACTTATTGATAAATTAATCTCATCTATCTGTGTACATTCTATCTATGTATTCATGTATAGCCAGTCTACCCGAGTACATCCTTACCTACTTGTGTTTGTACATCATCAACCCTCATGTAAACATGCTCACCCCCTATCGTGTGTTATGTACATCATCCTATCATGCGTAATGTATCACCATTGGCTTCCATCCTTATCCCCAATCATGTACATCGTCCTTACCCCGTATCTGTGTTATGTAAACATATCCAATCAACTGTAATGCATTACCATTGGCTTCCATCATTGTTATCATAACTATCGGCTTCCTATCAGTGCTTGTTTATACTGGCTTCCAGCTTTCGTTAACTCATTCCACTTGTTACTTTGTTATTGTTTTACCTGTACATATAAATACACCTCTGTACCCCCTTTCTCAATCACCTGATGAAGGAGTAAGCATTAACTCCGAAACGTTGTGTTCTCACATGAAGAAGTTGATATCCATAAAAAAATCTTCATTCTTAAGATTATATATTGTTTACGTTTAGGGTGTCTTTGAATATATTTAAGAGCTGTGAATATGGTGTTAGCTTCAGCTGTAAAAATAGAACTATTATCTGGTAATCTAGAAGATATTGTTCTGGATCCAATGACAGTGACACAAGCCACTGCGCCACCATCCTTGGACCCATCTGTAAATAAGGATATATAATTGTTATATTTATGTTTTAATTGATTATATTCTTGTTTATACTGTAATTCATTCGTTTCTGATTTTTTTAAAAGTCGTTAATGTTAGGTCAACTTGTGGCCTAACCAACTGCCAAGGAGGAGAAGAAAGAAGACGGAAAGGAGCTATGTTTTCCAGCTCAATGCTGGCAGCAGAAATAAGTGGTTTTATTCTTAAACCAAGAGGCGGAACAAGAGAAGATTTCTTATTGTATAAATCCTCATACAGGGGATTGAAAACACAGTTATATGCAGGGTTGGACTCATTTGAATATAGTTTTGTTACATACTGTAAAGCTAATTTTATACGTCGCTGCTCAAGACATTGGTTCGTCAGCCTCGACATACAGGCTGTCAACAGGTGAAGTTCTAAAGGAGCCAAGACAAAGTCTTAGACCTTGATGATGGACTGAATCTAATAGTTTTAAGTTGCTTTTGCAGGCTCCACCATATACAATGGAGCCATAATCGAGTTTCGAACGCACGAGAGATCGATATAGATGGAGAAGAGTAGCTTGATCCCCTCCCCATTTAGAATTTGAAACCACTTTCAACAAGTCAAGTGCTTTCAGGCATTTAGTTTTGAGTGATTTAATATGAGGTAAAAACGTTAAGTGTGAGTCAAAAATGAGACCCAAGAACTTAGCTTCCTTCACAACTTTAATTGGTGTGCCATCTAGAGACAGATCAGGGTCTTTATGTGGTTTGTATTTACGACAAAAATGTATGCAGTTAGGGTTGGATTTCGAAAATTTAAAGCCGTTTTCAAGACACCATTTATTTATCTTGTTTAAACACAACTGCAATTGTCGTTTAATGGTATGCATATTTTTCCCACGACAAGAAATATTAAAATCATCCACAAATAACGATCCATCAATTGAATCGTTTAAAACTTTTGATAAACTGTTTATCTTTATGCTAAAAAGTGTGACAGTAAAAATACTGCCTTGTGGAACACCCTGATCCTGATTGTAATGATCAGACAGGGTAGAACCCACACGGACCTGAAATTGTCTGTTATTTAAAAAGTTGGCAATAAATTTAGGCAAACGACCTCGGAACCCGAAGTCATGTAAATCTCTTAAAATGCCATATTTCCAAGTAGTGTCATATGCCTTCTCAAGATCAAAAAAGATAGACACAGCGGGTTGGTTGTTTATTAGTGCGTTTTTAACAAATGGTTCCAGTCGCACGAGGTGATCAACAGTACTTCTGTTTTTACCGAAACCACATTGTATATCTGTTATGAGATTATTTGTTTCCAAGTACCAAACAAGTCGATTATTTATCATGCGTTCCATGGTCTTGCAAACACAGCTAGTTAATGAAATCGGACGATAATTGGATGGATCCGTATGATCACGTCCAGGTTTAGGTATTGGTACTACTATGGCGTCACGCCATGAGGGAGGAAAGTCACCCGATGTCCAAATATGATCAAAAATATTCAGGAGAGTTTCTAGGCAGGATTCTGGTAAATGTTTCAGGAGTTGATAATGTATGTTATCAGCTCCTGTAGCAGTGTCATGAGCTTGATCAAGAGCAGTATGGAGTTCATGAAGAGAAAACGTTTCATTATAATCTTCCCCATTATCAGAATTGAAATTAATAGTTTTTTTCTTCTTGTTTTTGATATTGCTGGAATTTTGGTACATAATTTGAAGAGGAAGAATGTTTAGCAAGGGTTTCACCTAGTTTATTAGCAATATCTGATTTATCAGTAAGCAGTTGATCTCCATGTTTAAGATGATGGACAGTAGATGTAGTACCTTTACCTTTGATTTTCTGGACCATGTTCCATACCTTGGACATAGGTGTCCGAGAATTTATTTTGGATACATAATTTTGCCAAGATTGGCGTTTGTTCTGTTTAAAAGTACGCCGTGCTTTAGCATTTAAAATCTTAAATTTATTTAAATTATGCACCATAGGATGGCGACGGAAATAATGTTCTGCTTTTTTCCTTGCCTTCCTAGCTTGTTTGCATTCATCGTTGAACCATGGTTTTCTTATGTGTGGAACTACAGAGGACTTTGGTATACATTTATCAGCTATGGAATTCAGTTCATCAGAAAAGCATCTAATAGCGTCGGTAACGTCAATAAAACTTTCCGGTGTAAGTTTCTCCATACACAGTGTTTCATATAAAGCCCAGTTAGCCTTTTTAAAATTTCGTCTTGATGATGGAGGAACATCGGATGGAGTTACAGCTTTTAATACAGTAGGAAAATGGTCACTTCCACATAGGTCATCGTGGACTGACCATTCGAATTCATTTAGTAGTTCAGAATTTGTCAATGACAAGTCGAGAGCAGAATAGGTCCCTGTACCAGGATGTAAATATGTGCTGGAACCATCATTATAAATACATAAATCATTGTCAGAACAAAAGTCCTCCAACAATTTCCCTTTAGTGTTTATATTTACACTACCCCAGAGTGGGTTGTGCCCATTTAAATCTCCCATTATAATACAGGGTTTCGGGAGTTGGTCATATAGAGCTTGCATATCAGTTTTGGCAAACGTCGAAGACGGCGAAATATAGAGTGAGCATAGAGTAAACGCTACATGTAAAGTAATTCTCACAGCAACAGCCTGCATATTAGTATTTAGTGAAAAAGGGCTTTGAATAACGTTTTGTCTGACTAGAATGGATGATCCGCCAGTGGCCTTATCACCCTGAGGGGAAAAACAATGATATGCATTAAAATGACGAAGGTCAAATATATCTGTTTGTTTTAAATATGTCTCTTGGAGACATAACGCTGAAGGTGAAAAATCTTGGACTAATAGCTGTAATTCATGTAAACTAGTCCTCAATCCTCTGCAGTTCCACTGTACAAAATTATTAGAATAAACTATCTTTTGGGGGGATTTATTGGGGATCTACCCCGCACTTTTTTGGAGGGCGACAAGCTATGTGCCCTAGAATGGACGTTTTTAGAAACGTCCATGTCCTCGAGAGACCTATATTTGTTAAACAATTGTATTTTGTTCAGTGACCCTTTAGGAGCTCTGCCACTTAGTCTTTTCATAGGATCTGGCCTTTTAGGTTTAGTTTTAACAGCTTCTGAAGATTTTGGAGTTGATTGAGAAGAATCATGATCAGAGGATTCTACTGATTGGATCTGAGACGAAAGTGACTCTGGCGTTTGAGTGGATATTGCAGGTGAAAAAATCAGAGGAGCTTCTGATGTTATCCAAGTCAAGTCAGTTTGACAGCTTGCGGTTGATTTTGTACTTGCTTCCGACGATGTTTTAGTAATGGAAGCATAGCTTTCTTTAGGTTCAGAACTTTGGACCAGTTTTTTGGCATCTGCAAAACTAATGTTTCGGGTAAATTTTAGTTTGTTGATTTCCATGTGATACTTCCAGACAGGACATTCTTTGGAAAACGATGAATGGGCACCAGTGCAGTTTGTACATTTCTTAACGTTACTGTCACAATCTTCCGTTGTATGTGTCTTTTCACCACAGTGAGCAAAAACAACAGACAATGTGCAGTAATTAACCCCATGGCCGAACTTTTGGCATTTGAAACATCGAAGAGGGTTTGGAATGTACATTTCAACGTTGATGTTACAGTATCCTGCTTTCAATGATTTTGGAACATTTGGAGAAGAGAAAGAAAACAAATATGTATTTGTGTTGACAGTAGCATCATTTCTACGGGTTGTAAAACGTTTGACAAAAAGGACACCTTGCTCCTTCATCTCTGAGGCGATGTCAAGTTCCGACATGTCAGCAAACAAACGTTCACGGTCCCTGACAATTCCTTTGCTCGTGTTAAGTGTTTTGTGAGCCGAGATCGTAACTGGAATATCGACAAAAGATTTTGTACTCATAAGATTGGTGGCTTGTTGTCTTTTTGCACACTCAACCAGAAGGGCACCGGAACGTAATCGCCTAATGTTTTTAACATCACCAGCGATGCCTTGTATACCTTTAGCTACGGCAAAAGGATTCAACTTTAAAGGGGTCTTGTCAATAGTCTCAACAACAAGAAAACGTGGCCAGTAATCAATTGAGTTGGGCAGTCTGTGGTCAGTTTCAATGGGATCAGTATCAAGTTGACGTTTGCTCTTTTTTTGAGGAGTTTCGTAAGCCATGTTTAGTTAGTTAGATTTCATCATCTGAGCTCCCCACCCACCACGGAGTATCACAAGGACAATGCTGAATGCAAGTGGGTCTCCGACTTGCAGCACCAAGGATACTCAGATGATATACTCTCGCGGAAGAATTAAAAATAACTAATCCACCAGATTGGCCCATGAGCCATCGCCTTCTGGCATAAGACTCTAGGCAAAGTTCATACGATCATAATTCAGAATAAAAAAGTTACAAATCAACAGTAGTGCCAAGACCGAATTTCAAAACAATTCCAAATGTCAAAATTGTGCAATGACACAGACACAGTCCATGCACAGGGCTTGGCATGACCAGCCGATTGGTTGAATCGGGCCCATTCAACCACCCGTCTAGGTGAAGTAAGGGCCGAAGTGGTGTGTTGGGCAAATGGAACGCAGTTAAAAGCCCAACTGCCCTCAACCACCAGGATCCCGTCCTCCACCGACACGGGACGCAACCCACGGCAAACAGGTTGCCCAATTTAGTCACCTCTTACGTCAAGCAATGGGGTGCTGTGGACACATTCTGTCCCGGGTCCACACGGGAGAAGAGCACTTAGCGTTACCCAGCACCCACCACGAGGAGGTGGCTCTTCATGGGTGCCCCTTGTTTGACGTTCAAATGGCGTAGTAAATTGCTTAAACAACCACACATGTATAATACATGAGCAACAAACCAACAAACTGACTTTTGAATCGATGATCAACAAAGCACAAGCTTTTACTTTACCTCTACACAGTCATCTGTCGCGAAAACTTGATGCGAAACAGACATATCACGATTGGATGTATGTTTGGTGTCTTCTATGTAGCTTACCTAGTATGATTAGCAACGTCTGATCGCACTGAACCCGAAATTGCGAAACACAATATTCTTAGTAAAACACTTCATTAAACAGCATTGTCCATCCCTCTGCACAATAGCCATTGTGTATATTAAATTACACATTTACATCAAGGCATTTAGTATATAAGCTGTCATCTTCACATCTTTGGCCAACATACAGCTCTGGGCACTGACACGCAGAATAAGGTAATTACTTTCGTAAACATGCTCTTATTCTGATATCACAGTGTGCATGTCAAAGAACCAAAGACCTCACTGAACCATCTTCTTTAGAAAAAGTCCTAATTTGACTGAGGTATAATTCGGTTTCAATGTCGGTAGCAGTTTATTGAACTGACGGTGGTGGCAGCGAGGACTACTGACTTTGTAGTTACAATTGCATGCATATATTGACGTTTTATATCAGTATGAGGATGCAGCTTAGAGTAGCCCTAACGATTGAAAGCACGGCATCATATTTTCGCAAAATTCGACTTTGTTGGTTACAATTGGATTTAGAAATTTGACCAAACCTTCACCTGACGTATGTGTTCTAGTTTTCGCGCACAGAAAATGTATATACGAAGTAATATATCGGATTTTCATGAGAGTGAGAACAATCACCTCATTTCGGGGAACCAAAACTGAAAACGTTCCAAACATCTGTAGTGGTAGGTATTACAAGGATATATGTTTAGGCATTAAATGAAATAAAAATGAAACAGATGAACTCAATAGTGTCTCAGATCTGCTGCACAAAAGTGAAAATGTCAACAAAGATAGACACTTAGCGAATGCTACTCTCATTATTGATGTAATGCACTATCTCGAACAAATCTCCAAACAAATTTCTATTCGTTAGGAAATTAATGTTTTTCATTTCTGAATTAATTTTGTGTAAAATTCGTACCATGTTCATGCTTAAAACGTCGGAATACAGATCCCATTTTTTTCCACCACTCCGCACTACATTTGAAATTCCACCCTGAACAAATAGCCATTTCCAATACAGTGCATATAAACCATTTCGAAGTCAAGTGATTTTAAAAAGATTTTGCATTAAATTCTCACCGTTGGTCTTGTTCGAAAAAGTCTGGTGCTAGAGTTCACTTATTTCAGAGTCCACCATTCGACGCTGGGAAATAACTACTTTGTCACGATGCTCTTGTTCGTCTTCGGTCTCATCACCTTGTCGGTTCTCGGCACTAAAGGTGAAAGAGATGCTCTCGTATACAGGGTGGACATCTCTCTACCACCCAAGGAAGGAAGGGACGAAGCTTCAGACATACTGTCAATTAAGGAAACTGTGAAGAGTCTAACTAACATCAGTGTTCTGTTCTCCTTCAAGGTTTGTGAAATTGTTTCCACCTGTTGTTCCGTAATACATTTCATTAGAGTTCTATTCTCCTTTAAGTTTTGTGAAACGTCCTCAACTGGTTGTTCATAATTTCTAAAACGAACAAGGGACTCCTTGATGGGATAACAAAGTATTTAAACATGGTTCAAGTAAGCTACAAGGATCTCAGTTAGAACTGATCTTGGTGGTCTTACTCGCTGACTTGCTTGACACATGCCATATCCAAATTGCGTAGATCGATGCACATGATGTTCAACACTGGGATGTCTTGTCCAGACTCGATTATTTACAGACTGGCGCTGTCATGTTGCTTACTACGACATTAAACGCTTAAATTCGTAATGCTAACATTCATATTCAAAGTAAATACTGTTACGAAGAGAGGGATTTTTGCTTGTTATTTTAGGGCAGATCTTTAATATTGTTGCTTACCTTCGATATCACATATATATAAGTCTCATTATTTGTTCAATATGAACATCTACTATTTATTTGTTTTTGGTTCGGAAGGAGCTTGGGAACTCGAGGGTAGTTCTAGGTGAGTCATCTATTCAATGACATATGTACCCTTTCTTCATACCTATATATTACGCCTATATGTATGTTTTAGGGAACCTAATAAAGTCCCATAATTTACAAATTCATAATTAATTTTAAATGATTTTAAAGGTACGATAGATTCAGGCATATTTGCTGCATTTTCCGAAAATGTATTTGGTTCGATCCACTAACTGTAATGCTTAGATGAAGTTTGTGATACATTAGTTTAGATCAACATAGCATTACAAGATATAATTAACATGCTTCTTCATATTCCAGTGAATTCTAGACGGACACAATGATATTAATTTTGGATTTTCTAATGGCGAGTGGTGGATGTTGTATTCTGTTATCTGAAGATTTGCGTGTAGATATATTTATTTACGTATTTACGAACAATTTGCGCTGCCACAGTTTTCATTGTTTTTTGTCACTCAAAACTGAGTGTTGATGTACATCGAAAGAGCAAATACACCGAGCACACTGTTGTGACTTTCATAACTTGTCTGTTATACAATTTTCAGTTCTTGACGTCGAGAAAGCCTGCAGGTGGAACCAGCTGACACAATATCTGTCAAGCAGTGGATATGAGTACAGCTCTCAGGCGCTCTACCACTGTAGTGACTTCGCCAAGGAACTCGGCGTCGACATTCCAAAGGACAAGTGGGCAACGTCTTTTGGGGACGAGAGACTTATGATTGACTTGAAAACATTTCCCCTGAAAGGTGTGTCTCTTTCTGTAACCTGGTACGGAGACGTAGGAGTCATTTACAATGGCAGGTGTCACACCTCTTTGTTCAGCTGTTGACCACTTTATATCTAGTATGGTTAATACCCAAGAGCATAGACCTGTCACAACATGTAATATATATATATATATATATATATATATATATCATCATCATCTCCTTTTCAGATCTATCCACAGTTGAGTACAACCTTAAGATGAGGTGGACATTCGAGAAGGACATTGACATCCTTAATTCCGGTCAGAAAGGGGCATGTTTCAGAACTCTGGCAGAATACCCTGTACAGGTAAAACTCTTCACACCTCTCGTTGTTTTGTGGATTACTTTGATGTATTTGTAGGAGGCATTTAGATGTGGATATGTCGTCCCGATTACTGCATGCAAAGTGCACACATACGACCGAAATATTTCAATGTATATTTGGGGCTAAATGTTTCTTGTGAAAATGATACTTGATCACTGAGTGTTGACAATACATTTTTGTTTTCAGCTGATGTATTTTGCTCCACTCAAACCATCGACTGTTGAAGCGATAGAAGACGTTCTGCATGCTCCGGGGAACTTTGAATCTGAAATCACCCAAGTCCAAAACCTGGATTATTACACAGGACAGTGTAACTGAAACTGTAGGGCATTCTAATCATCCACAAAACGATACCAGACGTACATTGACTTCTTCAGTGATTCTGGAGGCTCAACACTACTGTTCTGTTAATTCTGTAATACCTTGACTTCAATAAAGCAGACAACAGCATCTGTTCTGTGATCTATCATTTGTGATATTGCACATATAACTTCACAACAATAAGTCAATAAGTCACATTTCACAACATATAACTAAATCTTACACACAATAATTATAAACGGCACACATTTTTATACAGTTTGTGAGGATATTTGTCGTCTGTAAGTGGCACTATATATGCCACTCTGAGGGACAGTGTCTGAGGCACACACAAAACATTACAGGTCCAAAACATGAGTGGCAAAACAAACATTTTAATTTGTCTTCTAGGCATCAAATGTAAATTCATGGTCGCAGATTTAACTGTGAGCGTTATTCTCGCCCAGAGCTTACTTAATGGAATATTTGCATTTTCGGAAGTTAAGCCCGTACAAACGTCAGTGTACAACTACAAAATTAAGAGAAGCATTCCGTGAAACGTTTGACTTGAAAAAATAGAATCAATACTGCACACGGGAATCCCCGTTCACCTTTTTGGCCTGGTTCACTTCCGTCACTAACAAAGACCATTTTGTTTCAAGGGCATGGAACTTCAATGTCACTGGTTCCAACGTTTTATGTACAGAGTGATAGCCATCATTTCAAACAATGTTTTAACACTAGACAAAATATTAACTGTACAGAGCTCTTTATTTCATTGAGATGACTCATACTCAGATGGCTTATATGCAAGAAGAGACATACGTGTATTGCCTGCTTTGACAGATGTTTGGTTTCTGGCAGATGCAGTCTACACTCATCCATAGTTACAATATTGTTCAGAAGAATTGAAGAACTATTGACATAGTGACAGTTGCTGTTTGTGTTTAGTCGATGGCTGTCTATGTTGCAATAAGAATTGCATGCAAAACATTGTTGATTTGTACAATTATTTTAGATGTACTGGAGTTTTTCTATGTAACCACAATGATTTGAAAGGACAACATCAAATTTTCTGACACTTGACTTTGTTGTTCACATTTTGGCCACATTAGATCAATCTTTCACGTAGTGCATCTAGCCTCCACGCAGAGAGAATGTCTACATAGTAGTATATCTGATTTCCATGAAATTGACCGTCGCATCAGGGATCCTTATTTCAGTTTATTAAAACTGAAAACGTTCCAAACGGCTCTAGTGGTAGCTGCAAATTTAACGTGCATCTATGTACAGGCATAAAATGAGGACAAAAAGTGAAACAAATGAAATAAGAAGTATCTCATATCTACAGCTTGTAAGTGAAAATGACAAAAAAAGATAGAAACTTAGCAAATGTTGCTCTCATGACTGATATGATGCACTATGCTGTTAGGAGCAGGCTCTCCTAGGAGATTAGCAGCACAGAACCGTAGTGAAACTGTAACTGAGAAACACAGAACACTTAATTAGTATCAACTTACAAATTATCATCTTTGTTATCAGTGAGAGCATTTCTCCTTTGCTGGATGAACCTCAGTGTGGAAATTGTTTCATGTATAACACAGATCTGCACTCATTGGTCACTAAAAAGATCTTAATAAGGAGAGAGACAAGTGTTGCTGTAATTGTTTTGATGATGCAATATTTTACATGCTTAGTTAGAACTCACTGACAAAACACTTGCATGTGTTCTTATAGCCTCTTTTGCAGCCACAAGAGACTACCTCCTGATAAGACTTCATTTAACACTTTCATGCTGTATCCTGGGTTAAGGCTGTGCAAGATATGACTAACATGTATGTATAAACTGACTGGTAAACTGCATTAGAAACATAAAGTATGGTGTGAATATCGGATTCTTGATGACTGCAAGGGACAAGTGAAAAAAATATTCATAAAATGATTTGACATTACTAGGTTTCAGCTTTTGAAAAATGACAGCTCCGGAAATATTAACGTGGTAACGTGGCAACAGTTGGCTTTTCTGACAGTACTGTATCATATGCTTCTATATGTGCCAGCAGATCATGTTTGTGCTAGTGTGGAAGATCCATTTTCTGATAGAGAGTGAGTGAGTTAACATTTAACGTCACATCGGCAGTATTGCAGCCATATCGTGACGAGAGCATTCTTAAAAAATGAATCTATGTATATGATAAAAACCTGTCGACGACGGACAGTAAAACAACAAGAATATCACAAGAAGAAATAAAACTAGCGTGAAAAGTTAAAACTAATATTCCTATTCAGACAATACAATATAAAAACAGGCTATATAGATCACCAACAACTGAAGGTAGATCACCATACTAGGGGCCATGGGGACTTACAGTACTTCTGCTACCTGCATGGTCCCTAGCTGGATTTACATCATCCCCTCAGCTGCTGGTGATTGTATGCAAGATTAGCCACAAATTAAAATGACACATATTCTACGGCTAAGACAAAATGGAAGATCAAATTTGACTTGAAATGTTTTGGGACTTACGTACCCTCTCAGGAGGACAATAATTTTACTGTACTTTAACCCCCATCGAGGATACAGCCACTAACACTCTAAGTTACTAATTCAAACTTCCAAGCGTAAAATATTTATCTATTTACAATTCTTTAAGCAAATCTAATTCTTTTCAAAATGCAATAATTAAATGAGAGCTAACAGAATTAAAAAGATCCTTCAAAGTTCGTGAATCAAAATAGTTATCCCTTGTGATGGAATATTCAACACAGTCAAGCAGGACATGCTTGACTGTGATTCTTTCATCACAAGGGATACAAAACGGAGGATCCTCACCTTTTAACAAGTACTCATGTGTATACCTCGTATGGCCAATGCGACATCGTCGCATAATGACCTCCTCAAATCTGGACTGACAACCCAAGTAAGTATAACCGATATAAGGTTTTATTTCATGTAATTTATTTATACCCACTTGGGTGTCCCACTTCGTCTGCATCAGATCACGGATATAAGATCTTACTGCAGCTTTATAATCTGAGTATGGAATAAGAAGTGGTGTCACAGATTTGCTGAGTGCTGCTTTAGCAGCAAGATCGGCCATTGTGTTACCAGAAATGCCAACGTGACTAGGTAACCAACAAAGAACAATGTCGCACTGGCCAGTAGCAAGATTATTGTACAATTCAATAATTTCTATTAAAAGTGGATGTTTACAAGAAATATTTTTAATAGCCTGAAGGCAAGAGAGAGAGAGAGTCTGAATAGATTATATACTGTTTATGTTTAGGGTGTCTTTGAATATATTGAAGAGCAGTTAATATGGCGTTTGCTTCTGCTCTAAAAATAGAACTGTTATCGGGAAGTCTAGAAGATATTGTTCTCGATCCAATGACAGTGGCACAAGCTAATGCACCACCGTCCTTGGATCCATCTGTAAATAAGGGTTTGTAATTGCTATATTTATGTTTTAATTGATTATATTCTTGTTTATATTGTAATTCATTAGTTTCTGATTTTTTAAATGAAGTTAATGTTAGGTCAACTTGTGGCCTAACCAACTGCCAAGGAAGAGAAGAAAGGAGACGGGAGGGAGCTATGTTTTCCAGCTCAATTCTGGCCGAAGAAAGAAAGGGTTTAATTCTGTGTCCTAGAGGTGGAACAAGAAAAGACCTCTTGTCATACAAATTTTCATAAAGCGGATTGAACACACAGTCATAGGCTGGGTTAGATTTATTAGAATATAGTTTAGTAATGTATTGTAAAGACAGTTTTATACGGCGTTGTGAAGGAGATGATTCATCAGCCTCAACATAGAGACTGGCAACAGGTGAGGTTCTAAAAGATCCAAGACAAAGTCTTAGACCTTGGTGATGGACAGAATCTAATAGTTTGAGGTTGCTTTTACAGGCTCCACCATACACAATGGAGCCATAATCAAGTTTAGATCGTACCAATGATCTGTATAAGTGAAGGAGGGTAACTTGATCCCCTCCCCACTTTGAATTTCAAAAAACCTTTAACAAATCGAGTGCCTTCAGACATTTAGCTTTAAGGGATTTAATGTGTGGCAAGAAGATTAAATGAGAATCGAAAATTAAACCCAGGAACTTGGCCTCCTTTACAACCTTGATGGGAGTGCCATTTAAAGATAGTTCAGGGTCCTTATGCGGCTTATATTTTCTACAAAAATGTATGCAATTAGTTTTGGATTTAGAAAATTTGAAGCCATTTTCAAGACACCATTTATTTATTTTGTTCAAACATAACTGCAGTTGTCTTTCAATAGTGTGCATATTTGTCCCACGACAAGAAATATTAAAATCATCCACAAATAATGATCCATCAATTGAATCATTTAAAACCTTGGATAA
This sequence comes from Haliotis asinina, assembly GCF_037392515.1. Taxonomy (NCBI): domain Eukaryota; kingdom Metazoa; phylum Mollusca; class Gastropoda; order Lepetellida; family Haliotidae; genus Haliotis; species Haliotis asinina. The sequence continues at coordinate 2,006,375 of NC_090290.1, forward strand.
ACTGTTGATCTTAATACTAAACAAAGTGACAGACAAAATACTACCTTGAGGGACACCCTGATCCTGATTGTAATGATCAGACAGGGTAGAACCTACTCGGACTTGAAATTGCCTGTCTTTTAAAAACTCTGATATAAAAAGAAGCAAACGACCTCTCAATCCAAATTCATGTAAATCCCTCAAAATACCATGCTTCCAGGTCGTATCATAAGCTTTCTCAAGATCAAAGAAAATTGATATTTATTTACGATTGCATTTTTCACGAAGGATTCTAAGCGTACCAAATGATCAATGGTACTGCGCTTTTTCCTGAAACCACACTGAATATTAGTAATGAGATTATTGGTTTCAAGATACCAAACTAATCTATTATTCACCATACGTTCCATGGTTTTACAGACACAGCTAGTGAGAGATATCGGTCTGTAATTCGACGGATCTGTATGATCCCTGCCAGGTTTTGGTATTGGGACTACAATGGCATTACGCCACGAAGGAGGAAATGCTCCAGACGTCCATATTTTGTCAAATATATCTAAAAGTGTGACCAGACATGGTTCAGGCAAATGTTTCAGTAGCTGATAATGAATATTGTCATCACCTGCTGCAGTGTCATGAGCTTGGTCAAGAGCTGTATATAACTCATGTAATGAGAAAACTTCATTATAATCTTCACCATTATTTGATTCGAAATTAAGTTTTTTCTTTTCCTGTTGTTTCTGATATCTCTGAAACTCAGGGACATAATTTGCCGATGAAGACATTTTGGCAAGTGTTTCGCCAATTTTATTTGCAGTATGAGACTTGTCAGTAATTAAATTATCACCATCTTTGAGATGGTGAACTGAAGATTTCGAACCTTTGCCTTTAATTCTTTGAACCATGTTCCATACCTTGGACATTGGCGTGCGCGAATTAATCCTGGAAACGTAGTTCCTCCAAGATTGCCGTTTGTTTTGTTTGAAGGTATGACGGGCTTTCGCATTGAGGATTTTAAACTTATTCAAGTTGTGGACAGTTGGATGATAGCGGAAATAATTTTCCGCCTTTTCCCTCGCTTTTCTGGCTTGCCTACAATCGGAATTGAACCATGGTTTCCGTACATGTGGAGCAGTAGAAGACCTTGGTATACACTCATCAGCTATTTCATTTAAAGTGTCAGAAAAAAGCCGAATAGGATCAGTTACTTCACTGAAACACTGCGGCCGTAGTTTAGATGTGCATAACGTTTTAAATAATCAGAATCAGATGGATTAGTTGCTGTTAAGATAGTTGGAAAGTGGTCACTTCCACAGAGGTCATTGTGGACTGACCACTCAAATTCATTTAGTAGAGAAGGGTCTGCAAGAGACAGATCCAGAGAAGAGTAGGTGCCAGTTGCAGGGTGCAGATAAGTGCTTGAATCATCATTGTATATACACAAGTCATTCTTGGCTATAAAATCTTCCAGTATTTTACCTTTAGAGTGTTTGTACCACCCCAAATCGGGTTATGTCCATTGAGATCACCCACTAAAATACACGGTTTAGGAAGTTGGTCATAGAGAGCTTGAAGATCAGACTGCTGGAGTGCTGAAGAAGGTGAAATATATAAAGAGCATAGTGTAAAGGTAACGTGAAGAGTTAGTCTCACTGCAACAGCTTGGAGACTAGTTGTGAGTGTTACAGGACTATGGCTAACATCCTGTTTTACAAGAATTGAAGACCCTCCAGTGGCCCTATCACCTGGAGGTGAAAAACAATTATATGAAGTGAACTGACGTAGATCAAAAGCGTCTGTCTCCTTCAGATAGGTTTCCTGGAGACAGAAAGCGGATGGTGCAAAATCCTGGACAAGTAGCTGTAACTCGTTGAAATTGGTCCTTAGGCCTCTACAGTTCCACTGTACTATATATTTGGAATGGATTATCGTTTGGGCGGGTTGATTGGGGATCTACCCCGTACTTTTTTTGAGGGCGACAAGCTGTGTGCCCTTGATTGGACGTTTTCGGACACGTCCATGTCCTCAAGTGATCCGTATTTATTATAAAGCTTAATTCTGTTTTCAGACCCTTTTGGGGCTCTGCCACTTTGCTTTTTTGAAGAATCAGGCATAGGTTTAGTTTTTCCTTTAGGAATTTGTTGGACATTTGACAAAGATTGAGACCTTGCAGGTGGCTGTGATGATGAATCCGAAGCTGGTCCTGATTGACTTTGCGACATGCGAGGAAGTAGCTCAGCGGTCTGAGTGGAAATAGCGGGTGAAAAAACCTCTGGGGAATCAGTGTGCACCCAAGTCAAGTTTGTTTGAGCAGCTGAAGAAGACATAGAAACCTTAGAGGATGGTTCAGATGATGGTTTTGTTTTAGAAGCATATGTTTCTTGTGGATCGCATCTTTGAACAAGTTGTTTCGCTTCGGCAAACCTGATATTTTGAGTAAAGTTTAGTTTGTTTATTTCCATCTGGTACTTCCAAATCGGACACTCTTTTGAGAAAGACGAATGGTCTCCTGAACAATTGGTGCATTTCTTGTAATTACTGTCACAATCTTCTGTTGTGTGGGTCTTCTCACCGCAGTGAGCACACACAACAGACAATGTGCAGGAATTTACACCGTGACCATACTTTTGACACTTGAAACATCTGAGTGGATTAGGAATAAACGTTTCCACTTTGATGTGACAGTAGCCGGCCTTTATTGATTTTGGAGCCGTTGGAGTGGAAAATGAAAATAGGTGTTGGTTTGTTGGATCTGGTTGTTTCTTCGGGTTGTGAAACGTTTGACAAATAGCACACCTTGGTCCTTCATCTCTGCAGCAATGTCAATTTCCAGCATATCAGCAAATAGTCTATCACGGTCTCTCACAATACCCTTACTAGTGTTAAGAGTACGGTCAGGAGAGACTGACACTGGAATGCCTACAAACTAAAGGAGATTGGTTGCCTGTTGCCTCCTATTACACTCAACAAGCAAAGAACCTGTTCGTAAACGTCTAACGTTTCTAACATCACCTGCAATGCCCTGTATGCCTTTTGATACCGCAAAAGGGTTCAGCTTTAACGGAGTGTTGTCAGTGGTCTCAATTACAATAAACCGTGGCCAGTAGTCAATGGATGTGGACAGTCCTTGGTCTTCAACATCAGGATCAGTAGTATCAAGAGGACGTTTAGTTTTTTTTAGGGGAGTTTCGTAAGCCATGGTAAGTTTATATTGTTTCATCATCCGAGCTCCCCACCCGCCACGGAGTATCACAAGGACAATGCTAAAAGCAGGCGGGTTTCCTGCCCGCAGCACCAAGGATACCCGGATGATATACTCAAGCAGAAAAACACAAAAGTATTTATTCCACTTGATTGGCCCATGAGCCACTCCCTTCTGGACATAGGACTCTAGGCAAGTTACGAAATTTGAATTGTACAATCGAAATACAAATGAATCATCATGAAGCCAAGACAAAAAATTAAATATTTTCTCAAATTTGTGAACAACATTTACATGTACAGGGCTTAGCATGACCAGCCGATTGGTTGAACCGGGCCCATTCGACCACCCGTCTAGGTGAAGTCAGGGCCAAAGTGGTGTGTTGAGCAATAGGAGCAATAGTCCTGCTCCCATGCCCTCAACCACCAGGATCCCTTCCTCCACCGACACAGGGCCGCAACCCACAGCAAACGGGTTGGTGGACCAAATATCCCCCCGGGTCCACTACGGGGGTGTCGGCGAGCTCTTGGCGTTACCCAGCACCCACCACGAGGAGGTGGCTCGCGACGGGTGCCTTTTCTGATAGAGATGTCTATTTTTCATGCACATCAGAATGATCCAAATTTCCCCACGTGAGTGACGCCCAGTGTACACTCTTTATAAGAGATCGATCACAGTTCACGGTTTCCAGCTCTTCTTTACCCCACTTAAAGGCTTTCATGTTAATCAGTTACTGTTACAATAATGCGCGAAAGTCACAATTTGTTACTTGTATACAACCGAACAGGAAGGATGTGATTGCAAGCTATTGGCTTGCAGGGATGTCCTATTGCAACATTGGTGCTAATTTCAATATTAACCAGATATTTATCAGTCCACGTAAAGATCAGATATACTCTAGGGGAGGGGGAACATTCGCCAACTGGTATTTACGTTTGTTTTCACCGAGTTACAAAATCCAAACTGTTATAAACTGGAGGTAAATATGTGTTTGATTTATGAACAGTAGGGTTTTGCATGACATTGAGTATAACATAACAATTTCGCTCTTGTAAGCGAGACACACTTCAACAACATACTAAAATTACGATATTATTGTCACTTTGACCACAGCCTCGTTTTCGAGCAGGAAATCGTTATTGTTGTGTCCAGCCAAATCCTTTTGGTCATCATTCATTTACTACTAGTAAGTATTTTTGATTTTTTAACAGGATGAACTTCATCTCCTATCTTGAAAGGCTTTGCACACACAATGACCCATGAAGGTCCAGAGCAGAAAAGGCCTTCAGCAACCCAGTGAGTGACTTTAGCTGAACGCCACACTCAGCCATATTTCTGCTGTGTGGCGGCAGTTTGTAAATAATTCAGTCTGGACCAGACAATCCAGTGATCAACATCATGAGCTTCGATATGCGCATGTGGGAACCGACGCTAGGTGTCAACCCAATCAGCGTGGTTGGTCACCCGATTCCCTTAGTCGCCTCGTACAAGCGTAGTCGACTTTTATGGCAAGCATGGGTTGCTGAAGGCCTATTCTATCCCGAAACTTCACGGTTCGGACCTCCCATGTGTGTCTCTTGCGATGAGCATCTCACCACAAAGCATATTTTGCTTGACTGATTATGTTACAAGAAATCTGAAAGATCTGTTTTACCGTGTGAGCGGGCATCTGATTGTAAATAACCTGAGGGACGTTGACCTGTACCATAAATTGTAGCCCTGTAAAGAATAACGAATTGCTTGCATTATATTTGGTGCTTTGACATTTTCTGCCTTAAAAATGGTATTGAAATGAAAATATATGTTTTTGACACAAACCTATTGGATCAAGGACTTGGGTAATAAATGCAACCATTACCTCATCAGTATACGGCCAAAATCATGTCGATGTGAGGTAAAGCCCTACTCAACTCAACTCAACTCAGTTTTGCACAACCATCTGTTGCACGTGCATGATGTGAAACAGATATGTCGTGACTGAATGATATTTTGTATCTTCACTGTAGCTCACCTTGTCCGATTAGCAACGTGTGATCACAGCGAAAATATAATTGAAATTGAAATTGAATGAAGACCTCAGCTGAAAATAGTTTTATGTATTTTGCTAACACTGATTACAGAAAGTGATAACTGCATGATTCTCATATTGTCTACTGTATGCAGAGAACTATAATTACAATAATCCATACTAGCCTCTTCTATCAACGTAAGATTATACTTTCTGTAACAAGGACAAAATCTTCATTGTTATGCCATATGGTCTACCGTACTGTACCTAGGTAAAATAAAAGTCATAAGAAGAAATAAAACTTCATCTTTACAGAACCCAGTATTCTTGTTTTCGAAATTTTGCTATTACTTTCACCTTAATGTGGAACTACCTGTGTTGATTTTCATGCACCATGCTATTCAGTAATCACTTATCATGTATTGTGACAACTATCAACACAAAGTAAAGTGAAACTACCTCAACTTGATTCCATGAGGTGTACGTACACATGCACATGTTTAACCAACTTCAAGAAATGGCGCAGCTTTATGGGTGTTGGGGCCCACCTGTAAGGGTGGCCAACGGTGCTGACTGCAGTTCTTGGAAATATGTTTCTCCCTGGCTAGGTGAGTTAACCATTGTATTATGCAACATGTGTGTACCATTGTCCACGTGACTATATAAATGTAACATTTACGTGGAGTAGTTTAGTGTATGAACACGTGGCATTCATATATCCGGAGAACAAAACAGCCGTGGGCACTCGGCAATCAGAATAAGGTAATTTGTTGTGTAAAAATGCTTTCATTTGAACCAAATGTGCAAGGCAAAGAACCAAAGACTTAACTGTGTTTAGTCCCAGGCCATGTATTCTATTCAAACAAACTTCAGGAACGCTGCTGCATTTGGTGCTGAAGCAACTAACACAACATGACAGATTCTGGAGTTCTATAATTGCCTTTCACTAGTATATGCCAATCGATTCACTAACTGGCACCCGTGAACGGTCACCTTCTCGTGGTGGGTGCTGGGTAACGCTGAGAGCCGTTCACCCCCGTTGTGGACCCGGGGGGATATTTGGTCCACCAACCCGTTTGCCGTGGGTTGCGGCCCTGTGTCGGCGGAGGAAGGGATCCTGGTGGTTGAGGGCAATGGGGGCCAGTAACCGTGTTCCTATTGCTCAATACACCACTTTGGCCCTGACTTCACCTAGACGGGTGGTAGAACTGGCCCGGTTCTATCAATCGGCTGGTCACGCAATGCCCTGTGCATAGTGAATATTTTGTGCACATATTCGTCGTATTTGGGTGTTTGCCTCTTTACTTTCCATTGTTCAAATTATTAATATGTTTAACTGCCTAGAGTCCTATGCTAGAAGGCTGTGGCTCATGGGCCAATCTGGTGAGGTTGACCTCCAAATTCGGTATGTTTCCAATTTCTTGTCACTGGGCTGAACCTCCCTGGCATGTACTTTGGTATACAAATACTGCTATTTGTGTCATACTCACGGGAGTATAACATCCCTGTATCCCTGGTGTTTGTATTCTGGAGACCCAATGCAATTAGACACCGTCCTGGTTGACACTCCGTGGTGGGTGGGGAGCAGGGTTGTTGAACCACACCTTTTTCATTATGTCTCAAATACACTCCGGTTCAAAAAGACGGCATTTGGATGCAAGTTCGTCTGATGATGATCATGGCATTAATGTAGATTCCTGGGCTCGATTTATCGTTATTGAGGCTTTAGATCACAATCCAATTAAACTGAGCCCTTTTGCAATTTCAAAAGCTGTCAATTAATATTGTGGCGAAGTGAAAAATGTTACTCGCCTGCGCTCCGGCTCTTTGCTAGTGGAATGTTTACGTAAACAGCAGTCTTTGAATCTTCTGTCTATTAAACAATTTGCCAACGTTGAGGTTTCCGTTTCAGAACACAAAACATTAAATTCCTGTAAAGGAATTGTACGCGATCGTGCTCGATGTCTATCTGAGATGAGTGAGAAGGATATTGTTGCTGAAATGAAGAGTCAAGGAGTCACTGATGTGAAACGTTTCACTAAAAAGCAAAATGACAATGTTATACTGACCAACACCTATCTCTTCACGTTTTCCCTTCCAAAATTGCCAACAAGTGCTAGAGCGGGTTATTTCAATATCGGTGTTGAGGTTTACGTTCCAAACCCTCTCAGATGTTACAGGTGTCAAAAGTTTGGCCACGGAGCAAAGAACTGCAATCGCAACACTGTGTGCTCTCGCTGCAGTGATGCGCATGACAGTTCCACATGCGCTACAGAAACTTTAAAGTGCGCAAACTGTAACGGAAAACATCTGGCCTCTTCCAAATCATGTCCAGTTTTCGAACATGAATCAAAAATTCTTCAACTTAAGTGCAAAAACAACATTTCATATCATGAGGCTAAAAAGTTATTGATGTCACAATCATCTGCATCTTCTTCGTCAACTAAAACTTTTTCAGCAGTTGTATCAACTCAACAATCTAGACCAGCTCCGGTGACAGTATCTGTAGCTTGCCAAACAACACTTTCCTGGGTCGAACAACAAGTTACACTAGACACAGTAGCTCCAAATCCCCAGGTTGAGGCTAAAACGTCAACATCAGCATCTCAAACTGATATTATGCCAGACAATACATCCAACAAGGCAGTTCAGGGCGCAGCCCAGTTATCCAGAAAAGAAAAGAAACAAATGGGAAGAAAAGCCAGGTCCCTCCAGCACTTGGAGGTACCTTCTTCACTTCCAAATACTGTTGAGGTTCATAATTCATTTGAACCTCTTGACATGGAGATTAGTCCCTCGCACATTGTGAAGGATAGCAGACCTCAATCCCGATCTCAAATTAAGCCCCCATGAATGACTCACATATCATTCAATGGAATTGCAGAGGACTGCGGAATAATTTTAATGATTTACAGTTACTTATACAGGATTTTAAACCTTCAGCTCTATGTTTACAAGAGACATATTTACCAAATAATGAGAAACTTGACTTAAGGCAGTACAGTTCATACAATTTCTTCTCACCCCCGGGTGTTAAAGCAACAGGAGGTTCTTCGATTCTGGTGAGACAAGGTATTATTCATAGCCCGGTTTCTCTGAATACCCCCCTCCAAGCTGTTGCTGTCCGAGTAACTTTGCACATTGTTCTTACATTGTGTTCACTCTATGTTCCTCCTTCTTCATCTCTTCAGCATGCTGATCTTCAGGCGTTGTATGATCAACTTCCCAAGCCCTGTATCATCATGGGAGATTTGAATGGACACAACCCTCTTTGGGGAAGTGCACACACTAATAATAAGGGGAAAGTACTGGAAGATTTTCTTGCCAACAATGACATATGCCTCTTTAATGATACATCCAACACGTATTTACATCCCGGTACAGGTACTTATTCATCCCTTGATCTGTCCATGACAGACCCGGATCTTCTGAATCAGTTTGAATGGTCAGTCCACAATGACCTGTGTGGCAGTGATCATTTTCCAACCATTCTCAATGCTATTGCTCCGTCAGATGCTCCTCCATCATCAAGGTGGAATTTTAAAAAGGCTAACTGGACTTTATATAAAAGTCTATGTGCTGACAAACTCACACCTGAACTTTTTCATGATATACCTGATGCCATACAATGTTTTTCAGATGAACTAAATAACATAGCTGAAGAGTGTATACCAAAGTCCTCTGCAATTCCACATGTGCGTAAACCATGGTTTAACATTGAATGCAAACAGGCTAGGAAGGCACTGAAGAAAGCTGAAATGTTTTTCCGTCGCCATCCCATGGTCCATAATTTGGACAAATTTAAAATTTTAAATGCCAAAGCACGCCGTACATTCAAGCAAAATAAACGCCAATCTTGGCGGAACTACGTATCAAAGATTAATTCGCGCACACCAATATCAAAGGTATGGAATATGATCCAGAAAATCAAAGGTAAGGGCTCTAAATCTAGCGTTTACCATCTTAAAGATGGGAATCGATTATTGACCAATAAATCAGATATTGCAAATAAATTAGGTGAAACGTTAGCCAAACATTCTTCCTCATCTAATTATGTACCCGAATTCCAAAAATATCAAAAACTGCAAGAAAAGAAAACTATTCATTTCAATTCAGATAATGGGGAAGATTATAATGAAACATTTTCGATGCATGAGCTTCATACTGCTCTTGACCAGGCTCACGATACTGCTTCAGGCAGTGATGGTATACATTATCAGCTCCTCAAGCACTTACCTGAGTCTTGTTTAGAGACGCTCTTACATATTTGTGATGACATTTGGACATCTGGAACATTTCCTTCGTCATGGCGTGATGCTATTATTGTTCCCATACCTAAGCCCGGTCGTGATCATACTGATCCCTCCAATTATAGACCAATATCACTAACTAGCTGCGTTTGTAAGACCATGGAACGTATGATAAATAATCGACTTGTTTGGTACTTGGAAACCAATAACCTCATAACAGATATACAATGTGGTTTCCGTAAAAACAGAAGTACTGTCGATCATTTAGTACGCTTGGAGTCTTTTGTAAAAAATGCCATTATTAATAAACAACACGCAGTGTCGATCTTTTTTGATTTAGAGAAAGCTTACGACACGACATGGAAATATGGAATCTTAAACGATTTACATGACTTTGGATTACGAGGCCGCTTGCCTCAATTTATATCCATCTTTTTAAATGACAGGCAATTTCAGGTCCGCGTGGGTTCTACCCTCTCTGATCATTACAGGATCAGGATCAGGGTGTTCCACAAGGCAGTATTTTGTCTGTTACATTGTTTAGTATCAAGATCAATAGTTTATCCAAGGTTTTAAATGATCCAGTCGATGGATCGTTATTTGTGGATGATTTTAATATTTCTTGTCGAGGTAAAAATATGCGTACTATTGAACGACAACTGCAGTTATGCTTAAACAAAATAAACAAATGGTGCCTCGAAAACGGATTTAAATTTTCTAAATCAAAAACCAGTTGTATACACTTTTGCCGTAAATACAAACCCCATAAAGACCCAGAACTATTTCTAAGTGGCAGCCCCATCAAAGTTGTCAAGGAAGCTAAGTTTGTAGGTTTAATTTTCGATTCACATTTGACCTTTATGCCCCATATTAAATCCCTAAAAGCCAAATGCCCAAAGGCACTTGATTTATTGAAGGTTGTTTCTAATTCAAAGTGGGGAGGGGATCAGACTACCCTCCTTCACTTATACAGATCACTCGTTCGCGCAAAACTTGATTATGGCTCCATCGTATATGGTGGAGCCTGCAAAAGCAGCCTGAAGCTATTAGATTCTGTCCATCATCAAGGTCTAAGACTTTGTCTTGGGTCCTTTAGAACTTCACCTATTGACAGTCTCTACGTTGAGGCCGATGAACCATCTCTTACACAACGTCGTATTAAATTGTCCTTACAATACATTACTAAATTACACTCTAATGAATCTAACCCTGCGTATAACTGTGTGTTCAATCCCCTTTATGAGGATTTGTACGACAAGAAGTCTTCTCTTGTTCCGCCTCTAGGGCACAGAATTAAACCCTTTCTTTCTTCAGCCGGCATTGAGCTTAAAAACATAGCTCCCTCCCGTCTTCTTTCTTCTCCTCCATGGCAATTGGTTAGGCCACAGGTTGACCTAACATTAACTACATTTAAAAAATCAGAAACTAATGAATTACAGTATAAACAAGAATATCATCAATTGAAACATAAATATAGCAATTATACATCCTTATTTACAGATGGGTCCAAGGACGGTGGTGCTGTGGCTTGTGCCACTGTCATTGGATCCAGAACAATATCTTCTAGATTACGACGATGTCGTATTGGTCATACAAGGTATACCCATGCATACCTGTTGAAAGGTGAAGATCCTCCATTGTGCATCCCTTGTGATGAGAGAACCTCGGTCAAGCATATCCTGCTTGACTGTGTTGAATTCTCCATCATAAGGGACAAATATTTCAATGTAAAAACACTTTCGGATCTTTTTAACACAGTCAATACTCATTTAATTATTGGATTTTTAAGGGAAATCGATTTCCTTGTTGAATTATAATTGATATGTCCTGTAGATAGTTGTATTTTAATGGTTGGTAGTATAGATTAGGAACATTGATCATTAGAGGCTGTACCCTCAACGGGGGTTGAAGTATTGTAAAATAATTGTCCTCCTGAGAGGGTACGTAAGTCCCAAAATTTTCAAAGTAAATTTATACTTTCCAGGACTTTTAAGTGTAGTATTTGTGTTATTTTAATTTTGGCTACAATTTCTTACAATCGCCAGCGGCAGAGGGGATGGTGTAAATCCAACTAGGGACCATGCAGGTAGCAAAGGTACTGTAAGTCCCCATGGTCCCTAGTGTGGTGATCTACCTTCTGTTGTTGGCGATCTATAGCCTGTTTTTATACTGTATTGTCCATATAATGATATCAGTTTTACCTTTCCACACTAGTTTTAATGCTAATTGTGATATCCTAGTTGTTTTACTGTCCTTCGTTGACAGGTTTTATAATGGACACAATAGTCGTTTTTATTGCTGAATGTTCTCGTCACGATATGGCTGAAATAGTGCCGATGTGACGTTAAATATTAACTCACTCACTCATTCACTCGATTCACTAACAAGTGTATGAAAACAAAGGCCCTGTGTTATGTTTGTTTGCACATTTAGCTCATGACATTTATCAATTGTATTCTATGCAATTCCATTCTTAATACAAGCAGTTTCCCATTTTTTGGTAAATATTCGAAATTTCTTAATGGATTATTTCTGACTTTCTCACCATATTTCAGTCCTGGAAATTAACGACACTGTCACGATGCTCATTTTTGTCTACGGCCTCATCACCTTGTCGGTTCTCGGCACTAACTGTGATAAAGATGCTCTTGTATACAGGACGGACATCTCTCTGCCACCCAAGGAAAGAAGGGACGAAGCTTCAGACATACTGTCCATTAAGGAAACTGTGAAGAGTCTAACTAACATCAGTGTTCTATTCTCCTTCAAGGTTTGTGAAATTGTTTCCACCTGTTGTTCCGTAATACATTTCTACAATCCGCAAAGAACCCTATGATGTGATAACAAAAGTTTTACCAAGGCTAAATTACAAGACAAAGGGCCCAGCGGGTTAGAATTGATCTTCTATAACCCATCTTTGTCACAGGAGGCAACTGACTGACCAATCGTTTAAAGCGATGTTCATGCTGTTGGTCACTGGTCCAGACTCGATTATTTAAAACCACCCGCCACATAGCTTGAATATTGAAGAGTGCGGCGTTACAAAACAGACATACCTACCAGATCGTCTTGATAATATTAGTGTTTGAAGTGTTCGAAGTGTCCTTTCGATGCCAACATTTATATTCAACATGTTTAGTAAGTAGATAATTGGTATTTTAAACATGGTATTATGATCAGCAACTGAGATTGTTAATGGCTGTCGCATGAAACTGGGTTGAAGTGGCGTAAATGTAATGTCAACAGTACACTTCACATGATTTGTTCAATGAATTGCTCGTGATTTGTTCATTATCTACCTACTATATATATTTATTTGATTTGCAAGGTGCTCGGAAGCCCAAGAGCAGTTCTTGGTAAGTCAACTGTTACATAGCTCTTCAATTGTACAGTGTTCCGTTGCTTCTGATCTATAAACTACGCCTGTATGTTTGTTTCATGGAACTTCATGCCCCGTGAAGGTCCGGGGTAGAATATGCCTTCAGCACCCTTTGCTTGCCACAAAAGCCGACTATGCTCGTTGTAAGAGGCGACTAATGGGATCGGGTGAGCTTGCTGACTTAGTAGAGGTTTCTAATACAATGCAGCTGAGACAAATGTAAGGTAATGGGTCACAATATGATATCAACTCACCAAAGTCTTGGTTTGAGAGTGAGAAAAAGTAACACTGACTGTAACATGGCGAGCAGTCCGGCAGCAGTAATATTGGTCATGCGTTGACAGAGAGGCAGGCAGGTATGTATATACTCCAGTTAATCCATATGTGTTTCTGTGCCGTCAACACGACAACCAGTCTTGTTATATACATAGTCACTGATTCTTGAGTATTCGAGCACATGTGCCACCATCGCCATTAACATAGGTTTTTCATGACTCCTTGAAGTACACACAATTAGTTAAGGGAGGCAAATATAGACCTTCCTGTAAGGCCTGCAGCTAAACCAACATTTATGATACGAAATGTGACCCATAATAACTATCACTCAAAACTGTAAACATTGTGGCCCAATAATAGTTATCACTTTACCAATAATGCAATATACAGAAAATACACTGTCTTAACAACATAAACAATACATATTCTATTCAGATTTTCTTTCGTGCCTGCACGCATTTAAACAAATATCATGTAAACATCCAATTTCAATAGAAATTATAGAATTTTCTAATGATCTTGCCACTGACCAAAACAACGTCTTGGTTACCCCGCCACGTAGGCATTTCTCGTAACTCAATGGCCGATTTTGCTGCGAAGCCAGCACTCAGCAAATCTGTGACACCACTTCTTGTTCCATACTCAGATTATACAGCTACAATTATATCTAATATCCGTGATGAGTGAGTGAGTGAGTTAATATTTAACGTCACATCGGCAGTATTGCAGCCATATTGTGACGAGACCATTCTTAAAAATGGAATCTATGCATATGATAAAAACCTGTCGACGACGGACAGTAAAACAAATAGAGTATCACAATGAGAAATAAAACTAGTGTGAAAAGTTAAAACTAATATCCCTATTCAGACAACACAATATAAAAACAGGCTATATAGATCACCAACAACTGAAAGTAGATCACCATACTAGGGGCCATGGGGACTTACAGTACTTCTGCTACCTGCATGGTCCCTAGCTGGATTTACACCATCCTCTCAGCTGCTGGTGACTGTATGCAAGATTAGCCACAATTTAAAATGACAGAAATACTACGACTAAAAAACAGGAAGATCAAATCTGACTTCAAATGTTTTGGGACTTATGTACCCTCTCAGGAGGACAATAATTTTACAGTGCCTTAACCCCCCTCGAGGATACAGCCACTAACACTCTAAGTTCCTAATTCGAAATTCCAAGCATAAAATATTTATATATTTACAATTCATTTAGCAAATCTAATTCTTTTTAAAATGCAATAATTAAATGAGAACTAACATTATCAAAAAGACCCTTCAAAGTTTTTTAATTAAAATATAAAACGGAGGATCTTCACCTTTTAATGGATAATCGTGAGTATACCTCGTATGGCCAATGCGACATCGTCGCATAATGACCTCTTCAAATCTGGACTGACAACCCAAGTAAGTTTATAACCGATATAAGGTTTGATTACATGTAATTTATTTATACCTACCTGGGTGTCCCACTTCTTCTGCATCAGATCACGGATATAAGATCTTATTGTAGCTTTATAATCAGAGTATGTAATAAGAAGTGGTGTCACAGATTTGTTGAGTGCCGCCTTAGCAGCACGATCGGCCATTGTGTTACCAGAAATGCCTACGTGGCCAGTAGCAAGATTATTGTACAATTCAATAATTTCTATTAAAAGTGGATGTTTACAAGAAATGTTTTTAATAGCCTGGAGGCAAGAAAGAGAGTCGGAATATATTATATAATGTTTACGTTTTGAGTGAGAATGAAGATTTTTATGGATATCAACTTCTTTATGAGAGAACACAACGTTTCGGAGTTAATGCTTACTCCTTCATCAGGTGATTGAGAAAGGGATACAGAGGTGTATTTATATGTACAGGTAAAACAATAACAAAGTAACAAGTGGAATGAGTTAACGAAAGCTAGTATAAACAAGCACTGATAGGAAGCCGATAGTTAAGATAACAATGATGGAAGCCAATGGTAATGCATTACAGTTGATTGGATATGTTTACATAACATGATTACATAACATGATTGGGGATAAGGGTGGAAGCCAATGGTGATACATTACGCATGATAGGATGATGTACATAACACACGATAGGGGGTGAGCATGTTTACATGAGGATTGGTGATGTACAAACACAAGTATGTACTCGGGTAGATAGGCTATACATGAATTACATAGATAGAATGTACACAGGTAGATGAGATTAATTTATCAATAATGTATCACCATTGGCTTCCACCCTTATCCCCAATCATGTTATGTAATCATGTTATGTAAACATATCCAATCAACTGTAATGCATTACCATTGGCTTCCATCATTGTTATCTTAACTATCGGCTTCCTATCAGTGCTTGTTTATACTAGCTTTCGTTAACTCATTCCACTTGTTACTTTGTTATTGTTTTACCTGTACATATAAATACACCTCTGTATCCCTTTCTCAATCACCTGATGAAGGAGTAAGCATTAACTCCGAAACGTTGTGTTCTCTCATAAAGAAGTTGATATCCATAAAAATCTTCATTCTTATGTATTTTCACTTCTAAATGACATTCAAAGACTTGATACGTTTTGAGTGTCTTTGAATATATTTAAGAGCTGTTAATATGGCGTTAGCTTCTGCTGTAAAAATAGAACTATTGTCTGGTAATCTAGAAGATATTGTTCTGGATCCAGTGACAGTAGCACAAGCAACTGCGCCATCGTCCTTGGGCCCATCTGTAAATAAGGATCTATAATTGCTATATTTATGTTTCAATTGATTATACTCTTGTTCATACTGTAATTCATTCGCTTCTGATTTTTTAAATGTCGTTAATGTTAGGTCAACTTGTGGCCTAACCAATTGCCAAGGAGGAGAAGAAAGAAGACGGGAAGGCGATATACTTTCCAGGTCTATACTGGCAGAAGAAATAAATGGTTTAATTCCGTGCCCAAGAGGTGGAACAAGAGAAGACTTTTTGTTATACAAATCCTCATAAAGCGGATTGAAGACACAGTTATAGGCAGGGTTAGATTCATTAGAAGATAATTTAGTAATGTATTGTAAAGACAATTTTATACGACGTTGAGTAAGAGATGGTTCATCGGCCTCAACGTAGAGACTATCAATAGGTGAAGTTCTGAAAGACCCAAGGCAAAGTCTTCAGCCTTGATGGTGGACAGAATCAAGAAGTTTAAGGTTGCTTTTGCAGGCTCCACCATATAAATCAAGTTTCGAACGTATGAGTGATCGATACAGGTGTAAGAGGGTTGCTTGATCCTCTCCCCACTTTGAGTTGGAAACAACTTTCAACAAGTCAAGTGCTTTCAGACATTTAGTTTTAAGTGATTTAATATGTGGTAAAAACGTCAAATGTGAATCAAAGATTAGACCCAAGAACTTGGCTTCCTTCACAACTTTAATGGGAGTGCCATCTAGAGATAGTTCAGGGTCTTTATGGGGTTTGTATTTACGACAATACTGTATGCAGTTTGTTTTGGATTTAGAAAATTTAAAGCCGTTTTCAAGACACCATTTATTTATTTTGTTTAAACACAACTGCAGTTGCCGTTCAATAGTATGCATATTTTTCCTACGACAAGAAATATTTAAATGATCCACAAATAACGACCCATCAATTGAATCGTTTAAAACTTTGGATAAACTATTTATCTTTATGCTAAAAAGTGTAACAGACACAATACTGCCTTGTGGAACACCCTGATCCTGATTGTAATGATCAGACAGGGTAGAACCCACGCGGACTTGAAACTGTCTATCATTTGAAAAGTTGGCTATAAATTGAGGTAAACGACCTCGCAAGGCAAAGTCATGTAAATCCCTCAAAATGCCATATTTCCAGGTTGTGTCATATGCTGTTTCAAGATAAAAAAAAATAAACACAGATTGTTGTTTATTAATTAGTGCATTTTTAACAAATGAATCCAGTCGCACTAAATGATCGACAGTACTTCTGTTTTTCCGGAAACCACACTGTATATCTGTGATAAGATTATTTGTTTCCAAGTACCAAACAAATCGATTATTTATCATGCGTTCCATGGTCTTGCAAGCACAGCTAGTTAATGAAATCGGACGATAATTGGATGGATCCGTATGATCACGTCCAGGTTTAGGTAATGGTACTACTATGGCGTCACGCCATGAAGGAGGAAAGTTACCCGATGTCCAAATACCATCACAAATATTTAGGAGAGTTTCCAGACAGGAGTCTGGTAAATGTTTCAGGAGTTGATAATGGATGTTGTCAGCTGCTGTAGCAGTGTCATGAGGTTGATCAAGAGCAGTATGGAGTTCATGAATAGAAAACGTTTCATTATAATCTTCCCCGTTATCAGAATTGAAATTAATAATTTTCTTTTCTTGTTGTTTTTGATATTGCTGAAATTTAGGTGTATAATTTGAAGAGGAAGAGTGTTTAGCAAGGGTTTCACCCAGTTTATTAGCAATATCTGATTTATCAGTAAGCAATTGATCTCCTTGTTTAAGATGATGGACAGTAGATTTAGTACCTTTACCTTTGATTTTCTGCACCATGTTCCATACTTTGGACATAGGTGTCAGAGAATTTATTTTGGATACATAATTTTGCCAAGATTGGCGTTTGTTCTGTTTAAAAGTACGCCGTGCGTTAGCATTTAAAATTTTAAACTTATTTAAATTATGCACCATAGGATGGCGACGGAAATAATGTTCTGCTTTTTTCCTTGCCTTCCTAGCTTGTTTGCATTTATCGTTGAACCATGGTTTTCTTATGTGTGGAACTACAGAGGACTTTGGTATACACTCATCAGCTATGGAATTCAGTTCATCGGAAAAGCATTTAATAGCATCAGGAACGTCAATAAAACACAGTGTTTCATATAAAGCCCAGTTAGCCTTTTGAAAATTTCGTCTTGATGATGGAGGAACATCGGATGGAGTTACAGCTTTTAATACGGTAGGAAAATGGTCACTTCCAGATAGGTCATCGTGGACTGACCATTCGAATTCATTTAGTAGTTCTGAATTTGTGAGTGACAAGTCAAGAGCAGAGTAGGTCCCTGTACCAGGATGTAAATATGTGCTGGAACCATCTTTATAAATACACAAATCATTGTCAGAACAAAAGTCCTCCAACAATTTACCTTTAGTGTTTATATTTACACTACCCCAGAGTGGGTTGTGCCCATTTAAGTCTCCAATTATAATACAGGGCTTTGGGAGTTGGTCCTATAAAGCTTGAAGATCAGTTTTGGCAAACGTCGAAGATGTCGAAATATAGAGGGAGCATAGCGTAAACGCTACATGTAAAGTAATTCTCACTGCAACAGCCTGCATATTAGTATTAAGTGAAACGGGGCTTTGAATAACGTTTTGTCTGACTAGAATGGATGATCCGCCAGTGGCCCTATCACCCGGAGGTGAAAAACAATGATATGCATTAAATTGACGAAGGTCAAATGTATCTGTTTGTTTTAAATATGTCTTTTGGAGACATAACGCTGAAGGTGTAAAATCTTGGACTAATAGCTGTAATCCATGTAAATTAGTCCTCAATCCTCTGCAGTTCCACTGTACAATATTATTGGAATAAACTATCTTTTGAGGGGATTTATTGGGAATCTACCCTCGCACTCTTTTGGAGGGCGAAAAGCTATGTGCCCTAGAATGGACGTTTTCAGAAACGTCCATGTCTTCAAGAGACCCGTATTTATTGAACAATTGAATTTTGTTCTGTGACCCTTTAGGAGTTCTGCCACTTTGATGTTTTGAAGCATCAGGCTTTGGCTTCGGTTTATTTTTCACAGTTTGTTGACTATCAGCTGTCGATTGAGACTTTGAGTGTGACTGAGATGATGATTTGTGATCAGAAGACCTTGAGGTACTAGGAAGTGATTCCTCAGTCTGTCATGACATAGCAGGGTACAAATGCTGTGGAGAATCGCAATTTACCCAAGTCAAGGTAGTTTGGCAGCCTGTGGTTGATGTTGTTTTAGAGCTAGAACCCGATAATGTTTTTGCTATTGTTGCATAACAATCTGTAAGATCAGATCTCTTTACCAGTTTTTTGGCCTCGGAAAAAGAGATATTTTGAGTGAATTTTATTTTATTGATCTCCATTTGCTCTTTCCAAATAGGACACTGTTTAGAAAAGGACGAATGGTCGCCTGAGCAATTGGTACATTTTTTACAATCGTTGTCACAATCTTCTGTTGTGTGTGTCTTCTCACCACAGTGAGCACACACAACAGGCAATGTGCAAGTATTTACACCGTGTCCATATTTCTGGCATTTAAAACACCTGAGCGGGTTGGGGAAGTAGGTATCAACTTGTATGTTACAGTAGCCTGCGTTCACTGATTTTGGAGCATTTGGACATAAGAAAGTAAACAGATACGTATTTGTTTTGACGGTTTCGTTGATTCTGCAAGTCGAAAAGCGCTTGACATATAATACACCTTGATCCTTCATTTCAGATCCTATATCAAGTTCCGACATGTCATCAAACAATCGATCTCTATCTCTCACGATACCGTTACTTGTATTCAAGGTTTTGTGTGCAAGGGGAATGCCCACGAAAGATTTAATATTCATCAGATTTGTTGCCTGCTGCTTTTTCCCGCACTCGACTAGCAGGGCACCCGAACGTAGGCGTCTTATGTTCTTCACATCCCCGGCAATGCCTTGAATACCATTGGATACAGCAAAGGGGTTCAACTTCAAAGGTTTCTTATCAGGAGTCTCAATCACAATGAAACGTGGCCAATACTCAATCGATGTAGACGGTCTATAGTCAGTATCAACAGGGTCAATATCAAGTGGACGTTTTGTTTTTTTTTGTTGGAGTTTCATAAGCCATGGTTAGTGTAATACGGTTCATCATCCGAGCTCCCCACCCACCACAGAGTATCACAAGGACAATGCTAAAGCAAGCGGGCCTCCAGCTTACAGCATCAAGGATACCCGGATGATATACTCCAGCAGAAGAATTAGAAATAATTAGTCTACCAGATTGGCCCATGAGCCACCGCCTTCTGGGCATAAGACTCTAGGCAAAAGTTCAGAACTTCAAAAATGCATTTTAAAATTTGAAAAGCTCAATGAACAAATAGGCCAAGACAGAAAGTAAAAATCCAAATAAAATTTGTGCAATGATATATATCCTCCATGCACAGGGCTTGGCATGACCAGCCGATTGGTCGAACCGGGCCCATTCGACCACCCGTCTAGGCGAAGTCAGGGCCAAAGTGGTATATTGAGCAACAGGAACACTTTTGCAAACCCCTATTGCTCTCATCCACCAGGATCCCTTCCTCCGCCGACACAGGGTCGCAACCCACGGCAAACAACAGGTTGGTGGACCAAATATCCCCCCGGGTCCACAAAGGGGGTGTCGGCGAGCTCTTAGCGTTACCCAGCACCCACCACGAGGAGGTGGCTCGCCACGGGTGCCTCGGGGTTTGAGATGATATTATGGATGGACTTATGTTTTTTCTATGGCCGAAAATAATTAATCTTATATTACGCTGTGTTTGCTATTTTACATCTGTTACTGTGCATAAAACATATCCTGAAAGTTGAAATGCGCAGATAGTGATAATGATAAAAGAGTTTTGGTTGCGCCTAAATGCAAGATGTATGGCGTGTGATTTTTAAGTGGCTGCTGGAAATGTTTTCATGCGCGTGTATTGTAACAGGTGCACGATTAGCTACTTCCAGTAGGCTGAACAATTCACTTTGTAACAGTTGTAAATGTTGATATCTTACGATCGAAGTATATAAAGCTTCATATATTGGGGATAAATAGAAACACCAGCACAGACATATCTGCCCACAGAAGCCGGACGCAGGCTGCAAGAAAGGTAATATCTATTCTGCTTCATCTTTTCTGCATTTTCGCCGAACATTTTGGAAGCATTTCTTCGATAGATAAACAGTGTACCAGTACAAAGTACACGACCTGGAAAAAATATTCTCGAAAAGCTGATAGTCCTACGAACATCCTAAGCCCATTCTTAAAAAAAATAACTACGATCAAAATTTAGAATTCTTAGGTTTATGAACGTTTTGAGAATATTGGAACTGATCTCCAATGCGTTCGTAACACTTTGGTATTCGAAGGTAAACTGCATAGTATCTCGTTGCGCTATGACTGTTTTGTGGATCTCCACTCCAAACACACACACATATATATAACGTTTTTCTCAGTCAAGGACTATCACTATCACAATTTGGTGGTAGCATTAGGAATGGGGTGATGTATGTTTCAATGCCCTCAGCTATTTGCACAGTTTGTTGAAGAAGTGATTTCATAAGCAATGTGATCTGCGTTTAGTTACGTTGAAACATATAGAGTGTGTTTGACTGGGAGTAGTGGTGATTTTAAGTGTTTGTGTGTGTGTTCTTTTGTGTGTGTGTGTGTGTGTGTGTGCGTTTAGTTACGTTTAAATACGCTATTTTGGCTTTAGGCTGAAGGGAATTTCTTGCAGCAAACATTCGAACGTGTTGTCTCAGACATTGACGTTTTCTACTCTTTGACAATTGATCTGCATGATGTTCAAGGAGTTTGGAGGCGGTGGGGTAGCCTAGTGGATAAAGCGTTCTCTCGTCACGCTGAAGACCTGGGTTCAATTGCCCTCATGTTGTTGAAACACTGCTAAAATCGGCGTAAACTAAACTCACTCACTCACTCACTCAAGAAGTTTAACACGAATCTGCCCTTTTTGCCACAGGTGGATGTTGAAGACGAGTACAATGTATTATTTGTGTGTAGCATCAGTATCACTTCAGTCCTTTGTATATATTATGGCATGAGATAAGGGTAGTGTTAACTCTGATATTCGTCAGTTCTTTCTTTTGGTGTATAAGCTTAGGCAGTGATGGTATACATTATCAGCTCCTCAAGCACTTACCTGAGTCTTGTTTAGAGACGCTCTTACATATTTGTGATGACATTTGGACATCTGGAACATTTCCTTCGTCATGGCGTGATGCTATTATTGTTCCCATACCTAAGCCCGGTCGTGATCATACTGATCCCTCCAATTATAGACCAATATCACTAACTAGCTGCGTTTGTAAGACCATGGAACGTATGATAAATAATCGACTTGTTTGGTACTTGGAAACCAATAACCTCATAACAGATATACAATGTGGTTTCCGTAAAAACAGAAGTACTGTCGATCATTTAGTACGCTTGGAGTCTTTTGTAAAAAATGCCATTATTAATAAACAACACGCAGTGTCGATCTTTTTTGATTTAGAGAAAGCTTACGACACGACATGGAAATATGGAATCTTAAACGATTTACATGACTTTGGATTACGAGGCCGCTTGCCTCAATTTATATCCATCTTTTTAAATGACAGGCAATTTCAGGTCCGCGTGGGTTCTACCCTCTCTGATCATTACAGGATCAGGATCAGGGTGTTCCACAAGGCAGTATTTTGTCTGTTACATTGTTTAGTATCAAGATCAATAGTTTATCCAAGGTTTTAAATGATCCAGTCGATGGATCGTTATTTGTGGATGATTTTAATATTTCTTGTCGAGGTAAAAATATGCGTACTATTGAACGACAACTGCAGTTATGCTTAAACAAAATAAACAAATGGTGCCTCGAAAACGGATTTAAATTTTCTAAATCAAAAACCAGTTGTATACACTTTTGCCGTAAATACAAACCCCATAAAGACCCAGAACTATTTCTAAGTGGCAGCCCCATCAAAGTTGTCAAGGAAGCTAAGTTTGTAGGTTTAATTTTCGATTCACATTTGACCTTTATGCCCCATATTAAATCCCTAAAAGCCAAATGCCCAAAGGCACTTGATTTATTGAAGGTTGTTTCTAATTCAAAGTGGGGAGGGGATCAGACTACCCTCCTTCACTTATACAGATCACTCGTTCGCGCAAAACTTGATTATGGCTCCATCGTATATGGTGGAGCCTGCAAAAGCAGCCTGAAGCTATTAGATTCTGTCCATCATCAAGGTCTAAGACTTTGTCTTGGGTCCTTTAGAACTTCACCTATTGACAGTCTCTACGTTGAGGCCGATGAACCATCTCTTACACAACGTCGTATTAAATTGTCCTTACAATACATTACTAAATTACACTCTAATGAATCTAACCCTGCGTATAACTGTGTGTTCAATCCCCTTTATGAGGATTTGTACGACAAGAAGTCTTCTCTTGTTCCGCCTCTAGGGCACAGAATTAAACCCTTTCTTTCTTCAGCCGGCATTGAGCTTAAAAACATAGCTCCCTCCCGTCTTCTTTCTTCTCCTCCATGGCAATTGGTTAGGCCACAGGTTGACCTAACATTAACTACATTTAAAAAATCAGAAACTAATGAATTACAGTATAAACAAGAATATCATCAATTGAAACATAAATATAGCAATTATACATCCTTATTTACAGATGGGTCCAAGGACGGTGGTGCTGTGGCTTGTGCCACTGTCATTGGATCCAGAACAATATCTTCTAGATTACGACGATGTCGTATTGGTCATACAAGGTATACCCATGCATACCTGTTGAAAGGTGAAGATCCTCCATTGTGCATCCCTTGTGATGAGAGAACCTCGGTCAAGCATATCCTGCTTGACTGTGTTGAATTCTCCATCATAAGGGACAAATATTTCAATGTAAAAACACTTTCGGATCTTTTTAACACAGTCAATACTCATTTAATTATTGGATTTTTAAGGGAAATCGATTTCCTTGTTGAATTATAATTGATATGTCCTGTAGATAGTTGTATTTTAATGGTTGGTAGTATAGATTAGGAACATTGATCATTAGAGGCTGTACCCTCAACGGGGGTTGAAGTATTGTAAAATAATTGTCCTCCTGAGAGGGTACGTAAGTCCCAAAATTTTCAAAGTAAATTTATACTTTCCAGGACTTTTAAGTGTAGTATTTGTGTTATTTTAATTTTGGCTACAATTTCTTACAATCGCCAGCGGCAGAGGGGATGGTGTAAATCCAACTAGGGACCATGCAGGTAGCAAAGGTACTGTAAGTCCCCATGGTCCCTAGTGTGGTGATCTACCTTCTGTTGTTGGCGATCTATAGCCTGTTTTTATACTGTATTGTCCATATAATGATATCAGTTTTACCTTTCCACACTAGTTTTAATGCTAATTGTGATATCCTAGTTGTTTTACTGTCCTTCGTTGACAGGTTTTATAATGGACACAATAGTCGTTTTTATTGCTGAATGTTCTCGTCACGATATGGCTGAAATAGTGCCGATGTGACGTTAAATATTAACTCACTCACTCATTCACTCGATTCACTAACAAGTGTATGAAAACAAAGGCCCTGTGTTATGTTTGTTTGCACATTTAGCTCATGACATTTATCAATTGTATTCTATGCAATTCCATTCTTAATACAAGCAGTTTCCCATTTTTTGGTAAATATTCGAAATTTCTTAATGGATTATTTCTGACTTTCTCACCATATTTCAGTCCTGGAAATTAACGACACTGTCACGATGCTCATTTTTGTCTACGGCCTCATCACCTTGTCGGTTCTCGGCACTAACTGTGATAAAGATGCTCTTGTATACAGGACGGACATCTCTCTGCCACCCAAGGAAAGAAGGGACGAAGCTTCAGACATACTGTCCATTAAGGAAACTGTGAAGAGTCTAACTAACATCAGTGTTCTATTCTCCTTCAAGGTTTGTGAAATTGTTTCCACCTGTTGTTCCGTAATACATTTCTACAATCCGCAAAGAACCCTATGATGTGATAACAAAAGTTTTACCAAGGCTAAATTACAAGACAAAGGGCCCAGCGGGTTAGAATTGATCTTCTATAACCCATCTTTGTCACAGGAGGCAACTGACTGACCAATCGTTTAAAGCGATGTTCATGCTGTTGGTCACTGGTCCAGACTCGATTATTTAAAACCACCCGCCACATAGCTTGAATATTGAAGAGTGCGGCGTTACAAAACAGACATACCTACCAGATCGTCTTGATAATATTAGTGTTTGAAGTGTTCGAAGTGTCCTTTCGATGCCAACATTTATATTCAACATGTTTAGTAAGTAGATAATTGGTATTTTAAACATGGTATTATGATCAGCAACTGAGATTGTTAATGGCTGTCGCATGAAACTGGGTTGAAGTGGCGTAAATGTAATGTCAACAGTACACTTCACATGATTTGTTCAATGAATTGCTCGTGATTTGTTCATTATCTACCTACTATATATATTTATTTGATTTGCAAGGTGCTCGGAAGCCCAAGAGCAGTTCTTGGTAAGTCAACTGTTACATAGCTCTTCAATTGTACAGTGTTCCGTTGCTTCTGATCTATAAACTACGCCTGTATGTTTGTTTCATGGAACTTCATGCCCCGTGAAGGTCCGGGGTAGAATATGCCTTCAGCACCCTTTGCTTGCCACAAAAGCCGACTATGCTCGTTGTAAGAGGCGACTAATGGGATCGGGTGAGCTTGCTGACTTAGTAGAGGTTTCTAATACAATGCAGCTGAGACAAATGTAAGGTAATGGGTCACAATATGATATCAACTCACCAAAGTCTTGGTTTGAGAGTGAGAAAAAGTAACACTGACTGTAACATGGCGAGCAGTCCGGCAGCAGTAATATTGGTCATGCGTTGACAGAGAGGCAGGCAGGTATGTATATACTCCAGTTAATCCATATGTGTTTCTGTGCCGTCAACACGACAACCAGTCTTGTTATATACATAGTCACTGATTCTTGAGTATTCGAGCACATGTGCCACCATCGCCATTAACATAGGTTTTTCATGACTCCTTGAAGTACACACAATTAGTTAAGGGAGGCAAATATAGACCTTCCTGTAAGGCCTGCAGCTAAACCAACATTTATGATACGAAATGTGACCCATAATAACTATCACTCAAAACTGTAAACATTGTGGCCCAATAATAGTTATCACTTTACCAATAATGCAATATACAGAAAATACACTGTCTTAACAACATAAACAATACATATTCTATTCAGATTTTCTTTCGTGCCTGCACGCATTTAAACAAATATCATGTAAACATCCAATTTCAATAGAAATTATAGAATTTTCTAATGATCTTGCCACTGACCAAAACAACGTCTTGGTTACCCCGCCACGTAGGCATTTCTCGTAACTCAATGGCCGATTTTGCTGCGAAGCCAGCACTCAGCAAATCTGTGACACCACTTCTTGTTCCATACTCAGATTATACAGCTACAATTATATCTAATATCCGTGATGAGTGAGTGAGTGAGTTAATATTTAACGTCACATCGGCAGTATTGCAGCCATATTGTGACGAGACCATTCTTAAAAATGGAATCTATGCATATGATAAAAACCTGTCGACGACGGACAGTAAAACAAATAGAGTATCACAATGAGAAATAAAACTAGTGTGAAAAGTTAAAACTAATATCCCTATTCAGACAACACAATATAAAAACAGGCTATATAGATCACCAACAACTGAAAGTAGATCACCATACTAGGGGCCATGGGGACTTACAGTACTTCTGCTACCTGCATGGTCCCTAGCTGGATTTACACCATCCTCTCAGCTGCTGGTGACTGTATGCAAGATTAGCCACAATTTAAAATGACAGAAATACTACGACTAAAAAACAGGAAGATCAAATCTGACTTCAAATGTTTTGGGACTTATGTACCCTCTCAGGAGGACAATAATTTTACAGTGCCTTAACCCCCCTCGAGGATACAGCCACTAACACTCTAAGTTCCTAATTCGAAATTCCAAGCATAAAATATTTATATATTTACAATTCATTTAGCAAATCTAATTCTTTTTAAAATGCAATAATTAAATGAGAACTAACATTATCAAAAAGACCCTTCAAAGTTTTTTAATTAAAATATAAAACGGAGGATCTTCACCTTTTAATGGATAATCGTGAGTATACCTCGTATGGCCAATGCGACATCGTCGCATAATGACCTCTTCAAATCTGGACTGACAACCCAAGTAAGTTTATAACCGATATAAGGTTTGATTACATGTAATTTATTTATACCTACCTGGGTGTCCCACTTCTTCTGCATCAGATCACGGATATAAGATCTTATTGTAGCTTTATAATCAGAGTATGTAATAAGAAGTGGTGTCACAGATTTGTTGAGTGCCGCCTTAGCAGCACGATCGGCCATTGTGTTACCAGAAATGCCTACGTGGCCAGTAGCAAGATTATTGTACAATTCAATAATTTCTATTAAAAGTGGATGTTTACAAGAAATGTTTTTAATAGCCTGGAGGCAAGAAAGAGAGTCGGAATATATTATATAATGTTTACGTTTTGAGTGAGAATGAAGATTTTTATGGATATCAACTTCTTTATGAGAGAACACAACGTTTCGGAGTTAATGCTTACTCCTTCATCAGGTGATTGAGAAAGGGATACAGAGGTGTATTTATATGTACAGGTAAAACAATAACAAAGTAACAAGTGGAATGAGTTAACGAAAGCTAGTATAAACAAGCACTGATAGGAAGCCGATAGTTAAGATAACAATGATGGAAGCCAATGGTAATGCATTACAGTTGATTGGATATGTTTACATAACATGATTACATAACATGATTGGGGATAAGGGTGGAAGCCAATGGTGATACATTACGCATGATAGGATGATGTACATAACACACGATAGGGGGTGAGCATGTTTACATGAGGATTGGTGATGTACAAACACAAGTATGTACTCGGGTAGATAGGCTATACATGAATTACATAGATAGAATGTACACAGGTAGATGAGATTAATTTATCAATAATGTATCACCATTGGCTTCCACCCTTATCCCCAATCATGTTATGTAATCATGTTATGTAAACATATCCAATCAACTGTAATGCATTACCATTGGCTTCCATCATTGTTATCTTAACTATCGGCTTCCTATCAGTGCTTGTTTATACTAGCTTTCGTTAACTCATTCCACTTGTTACTTTGTTATTGTTTTACCTGTACATATAAATACACCTCTGTATCCCTTTCTCAATCACCTGATGAAGGAGTAAGCATTAACTCCGAAACGTTGTGTTCTCTCATAAAGAAGTTGATATCCATAAAAATCTTCATTCTTATGTATTTTCACTTCTAAATGACATTCAAAGACTTGATACGTTTTGAGTGTCTTTGAATATATTTAAGAGCTGTTAATATGGCGTTAGCTTCTGCTGTAAAAATAGAACTATTGTCTGGTAATCTAGAAGATATTGTTCTGGATCCAGTGACAGTAGCACAAGCAACTGCGCCATCGTCCTTGGGCCCATCTGTAAATAAGGATCTATAATTGCTATATTTATGTTTCAATTGATTATACTCTTGTTTATACTGTAATTCATTCGCTTCTGATTTTTTAAATGTCGTTAATGTTAGGTCAACTTGTGGCCTAACCAATTGCCAAGGAGGAGAAGAAAGAAGACGGGAAGGCGATATACTTTCCAGGTCTATACTGGCAGAAGAAATAAATGGTTTAATTCCGTGCCCAAGAGGTGGAACAAGAGAAGACTTTTTGTTATACAAATCCTCATAAAGCGGATTGAAGACACAGTTATAGGCAGGGTTAGATTCATTAGAAGATAATTTAGTAATGTATTGTAAAGACAATTTTATACGACGTTGAGTAAGAGATGGTTCATCGGCCTCAACGTAGAGACTATCAATAGGTGAAGTTCTGAAAGACCCAAGGCAAAGTCTTCAGCCTTGATGGTGGACAGAATCAAGAAGTTTAAGGTTGCTTTTGCAGGCTCCACCATATAAATCAAGTTTCGAACGTATGAGTGATCGATACAGGTGTAAGAGGGTTGCTTGATCCTCTCCCCACTTTGAGTTGGAAACAACTTTCAACAAGTCAAGTGCTTTCAGACATTTAGTTTTAAGTGATTTAATATGTGGTAAAAACGTCAAATGTGAATCAAAGATTAGACCCAAGAACTTGGCTTCCTTCACAACTTTAATGGGAGTGCCATCTAGAGATAGTTCAGGGTCTTTATGGGGTTTGTATTTACGACAATACTGTATGCAGTTTGTTTTGGATTTAGAAAATTTAAAGCCGTTTTCAAGACACCATTTATTTATTTTGTTTAAACACAACTGCAGTTGCCGTTCAATAGTATGCATATTTTTCCTACGACAAGAAATATTTAAATGATCCACAAATAACGACCCATCAATTGAATCGTTTAAAACTTTGGATAAACTATTTATCTTTATGCTAAAAAGTGTAACAGACACAATACTGCCTTGTGGAACACCCTGATCCTGATTGTAATGATCAGACAGGGTAGAACCCACGCGGACTTGAAACTGTCTATCATTTGAAAAGTTGGCTATAAATTGAGGTAAACGACCTCGCAAGGCAAAGTCATGTAAATCCCTCAAAATGCCATATTTCCAGGTTGTGTCATATGCTGTTTCAAGATAAAAAAAAATAAACACAGATTGTTGTTTATTAATTAGTGCATTTTTAACAAATGAATCCAGTCGCACTAAATGATCGACAGTACTTCTGTTTTTCCGGAAACCACACTGTATATCTGTGATAAGATTATTTGTTTCCAAGTACCAAACAAATCGATTATTTATCATGCGTTCCATGGTCTTGCAAGCACAGCTAGTTAATGAAATCGGACGATAATTGGATGGATCCGTATGATCACGTCCAGGTTTAGGTAATGGTACTACTATGGCGTCACGCCATGAAGGAGGAAAGTTACCCGATGTCCAAATACCATCACAAATATTTAGGAGAGTTTCCAGACAGGAGTCTGGTAAATGTTTCAGGAGTTGATAATGGATGTTGTCAGCTGCTGTAGCAGTGTCATGAGGTTGATCAAGAGCAGTATGGAGTTCATGAATAGAAAACGTTTCATTATAATCTTCCCCGTTATCAGAATTGAAATTAATAATTTTCTTTTCTTGTTGTTTTTGATATTGCTGAAATTTAGGTGTATAATTTGAAGAGGAAGAGTGTTTAGCAAGGGTTTCACCCAGTTTATTAGCAATATCTGATTTATCAGTAAGCAATTGATCTCCTTGTTTAAGATGATGGACAGTAGATTTAGTACCTTTACCTTTGATTTTCTGCACCATGTTCCATACTTTGGACATAGGTGTCAGAGAATTTATTTTGGATACATAATTTTGCCAAGATTGGCGTTTGTTCTGTTTAAAAGTACGCCGTGCGTTAGCATTTAAAATTTTAAACTTATTTAAATTATGCACCATAGGATGGCGACGGAAATAATGTTCTGCTTTTTTCCTTGCCTTCCTAGCTTGTTTGCATTTATCGTTGAACCATGGTTTTCTTATGTGTGGAACTACAGAGGACTTTGGTATACACTCATCAGCTATGGAATTCAGTTCATCGGAAAAGCATTTAATAGCATCAGGAACGTCAATAAAACACAGTGTTTCATATAAAGCCCAGTTAGCCTTTTGAAAATTTCGTCTTGATGATGGAGGAACATCGGATGGAGTTACAGCTTTTAATACGGTAGAAAAATGGTCACTTCCAGATAGGTCATCGTGGACTGACCATTCGAATTCATTTAGTAGTTCTGAATTTGTGAGTGACAAGTCAAGAGCAGAGTAGGTCCCTGTACCAGGATGTAAATATGTGCTGGAACCATCTTTATAAATACACAAATCATTGTCAGAACAAAAGTCCTCCAACAATTTACCTTTAGTGTTTATATTTACACTACCCCAGAGTGGGTTGTGCCCATTTAAGTCTCCAATTATAATACAGGGCTTTGGGAGTTGGTCCTATAAAGCTTGAAGATCAGTTTTGGCAAACGTCGAAGATGTCGAAATATAGAGGGAGCATAGCGTAAACGCTACATGTAAAGTAATTCTCACTGCAACAGCCTGCATATTAGTATTAAGTGAAACGGGGCTTTGAATAACGTTTTGTCTGACTAGAATGGATGATCCGCCAGTGGCCCTATCACCCGGAGGTGAAAAACAATGATATGCATTAAATTGACGAAGGTCAAATGTATCTGTTTGTTTTAAATATGTCTTTTGGAGACATAACGCTGAAGGTGTAAAATCTTGGACTAATAGCTGTAATCCATGTAAATTAGTCCTCAATCCTCTGCAGTTCCACTGTACAATATTATTGGAATAAACTATCTTTTGAGGGGATTTATTGGGAATCTACCCTCGCACTCTTTTGGAGGGCGAAAAGCTATGTGCCCTAGAATGGACGTTTTCAGAAACGTCCATGTCTTCAAGAGACCCGTATTTATTGAACAATTGAATTTTGTTCTGTGACCCTTTAGGAGTTCTGCCACTTTGATGTTTTGAAGCATCAGGCTTTGGCTTCGGTTTATTTTTCACAGTTTGTTGACTATCAGCTGTCGATTGAGACTTTGAGTGTGACTGAGATGATGATTTGTGATCAGAAGACCTTGAGGTACTAGGAAGTGATTCCTCAGTCTGTCATGACATAGCAGGGTACAAATGCTGTGGAGAATCGCAATTTACCCAAGTCAAGGTAGTTTGGCAGCCTGTGGTTGATGTTGTTTTAGAGCTAGAACCCGATAATGTTTTTGCTATTGTTGCATAACAATCTGTAAGATCAGATCTCTTTACCAGTTTTTTGGCCTCGGAAAAAGAGATATTTTGAGTGAATTTTATTTTATTGATCTCCATTTGCTCTTTCCAAATAGGACACTGTTTAGAAAAGGACGAATGGTCGCCTGAGCAATTGGTACATTTTTTACAATCGTTGTCACAATCTTCTGTTGTGTGTGTCTTCTCACCACAGTGAGCACACACAACAGGCAATGTGCAAGTATTTACACCGTGTCCATATTTCTGGCATTTAAAACACCTGAGCGGGTTGGGGAAGTAGGTATCAACTTGTATGTTACAGTAGCCTGCGTTCACTGATTTTGGAGCATTTGGACATAAGAAAGTAAACAGATACGTATTTGTTTTGACGGTTTCGTTGATTCTGCAAGTCGAAAAGCGCTTGACATATAATACACCTTGATCCTTCATTTCAGATCCTATATCAAGTTCCGACATGTCATCAAACAATCGATCTCTATCTCTCACGATACCGTTACTTGTATTCAAGGTTTTGTGTGCAAGGGGAATGCCCACGAAAGATTTAATATTCATCAGATTTGTTGCCTGCTGCTTTTTCCCGCACTCGACTAGCAGGGCACCCGAACGTAGGCGTCTTATGTTCTTCACATCCCCGGCAATGCCTTGAATACCTTTGGATACAGCAAAGGGGTTCAACTTCAAAGGTTTCTTATCAGGAGTCTCAATCACAATGAAACGTGGCCAATACTCAATCGATGTAGACGGTCTATAGTCAGTATCAACAGGGTCAATATCAAGTGGACGTTTTGTTTTTTTTTGTTGGAGTTTCATAAGCCATGGTTAGTGTAATACGGTTCATCATCCGAGCTCCCCACCCACCACAGAGTATCACAAGGACAATGCTAAAGCAAGCGGGCCTCCAGCTTACAGCATCAAGGATACCCGGATGATATACTCCAGCAGAAGAATTAGAAATAATTAGTCTACCAGATTGGCCCATGAGCCACCGCCTTCTGGGCATAAGACTCTAGGCAAAAGTTCAGAACTTCAAAAATGCATTTTAAAATTTGAAAAGCTCAATGAACAAATAGGCCAAGACAGAAAGTAAAAATCCAAATAAAATTTGTGCAATGATATATATCCTCCATGCACAGGGCTTGGCATGACCAGCCGATTGGTCGAACCGGGCCCATTCGACCACCCGTCTAGGCGAAGTCAGGGCCAAAGTGGTATATTGAGCAACAGGAACACTTTTGCAAACCCCTATTGCTCTCATCCACCAGGATCCCTTCCTCCGCCGACACAGGGTCGCAACCCACGGCAAACAACAGGTTGGTGGACCAAATATCCCCCCGGGTCCACAAAGGGGGTGTCGGCGAGCTCTTAGCGTTACCCAGCACCCACCACGAGGAGGTGGCTCGCCACGGGTGCCTCGGGGTTTGAGATGATATTATGGATGGACTTATGTTTTTTCTATGGCCGAAAATAATTAATCTTATATTACGCTGTGTTTGCTATTTTACATCTGTTACTGTGCATAAAACATATCCTGAAAGTTGAAATGCGCAGATAGTGATAATGATAAAAGAGTTTTGGTTGCGCCTAAATGCAAGATGTATGGCGTGTGATTTTTAAGTGGCTGCTGGAAATGTTTTCATGCGCGTGTATTGTAACAGGTGCACGATTAGCTACTTCCAGTAGGCTGAACAATTCACTTTGTAACAGTTGTAAATGTTGATATCTTACGATCGAAGTATATAAAGCTTCATATATTGGGGATAAATAGAAACACCAGCACAGACATATCTGCCCACAGAAGCCGGACGCAGGCTGCAAGAAAGGTAATATCTATTCTGCTTCATCTTTTCTGCATTTTCGCCGAACATTTTGGAAGCATTTCTTCGATAGATAAACAGTGTACCAGTACAAAGTACACGACCTGGAAAAAATATTCTCGAAAAGCTGATAGTCCTACGAACATCCTAAGCCCATTCTTAAAAAAAATAACTACGATCAAAATTTAGAATTCTTAGGTTTATGAACGTTTTGAGAATATGGGAACTGATCTCCAATGCGTTCGTAACACTTTGGTATTCGAAGGTAAACTGCATAGTATCTCGTTGCGCTATGACTGTTTTGTGGATCTCCACTCCAAACACACACACATATATATAACGTTTTTCTCAGTCAAGGACTATCACTATCACAATTTGGTGGTAGCATTAGGAATGGGGTGATGTATGTTTCAATGCCCTCAGCTATTTGCACAGTTTGTTGAAGAAGTGATTTCATAAGCAATGTGATCTGCGTTTAGTTACGTTGAAACATATAGAGTGTGTTTGACTGGGAGTAGTGGTGATTTTAAGTGTTTGTGTGTGTGTTCTTTTGTGTGTGTGTGTGTGTGTGTGTGCGTTTAGTTACGTTTAAATACGCTATTTTGGCTTTAGGCTGAAGGGAATTTCTTGCAGCAAACATTCGAACGTGTTGTCTCAGACATTGACGTTTTCTACTCTTTGACAATTGATCTGCATGATGTTCAAGGAGTTTGGAGGCGGTGGGGTAGCCTAGTGGATAAAGCGTTCTCTCGTCACGCTGAAGACCTGGGTTCAATTGCCCTCATGTTGTTGAAACACTGCTAAAATCGGCGTAAACTAAACTCACTCACTCACTCACTCAAGAAGTTTAACACGAATCTGCCCTTTTTGCCACAGGTGGATGTTGAAGACGAGTACAATGTATTATTTGTGTGTAGCATCAGTATCACTTCAGTCCTTTGTATATATTATGGCATGAGATAAGGGTAGTGTTAACTCTGATATTCGTCAGTTCTTTCTTTTGGTGTATAAGCTTAGATTTGCCCTTACACGTGAAATGAGTATGTGATGTGTATATATATCACAGGTAAACCCATATTCATGACAAACAAAGGATGGAATAACTCATAGTCTCGTATGTGTCTTGTGCGGATTGTAGAAGTTAATCTAAAAATGTATGTTGGTCTAGTGGCCTCGATATTGGAATAAATTGTCTGTCTTTCTGTCGAGATGTTTATGTACAAGTGTAACCCAATGCAACCCAAAATTCCTTTTCTACCACTTAGTTGTATGGTTTGTGTCCCTAAAGGAAGAAGAAACATCATCACTGAGATTTCTCAATATAACAGTCCTTGTTTTGGAATCAACGTTGCTTGACAGGCCTGTGACAATTATCTGCAATTAAACTATTCCAGTTTGTGTCATTGCGTACTTCCCCACATCCAAGTCCAGCGCATAGCGACTTTCAACAATGCTGCTGTTGTTCACTGGTATCGTCTCCATGTTGTGTCTGCCACTGTCGGTCGTCGGCGCGGCTGATGTCAGGGACGCCCTGATATACAAAATGGAAATCCTTATTCCTCCCAAGGAGGGGAGGGACGAGACGGCGGACATTCTGCAGATTGAGAACACAGTTGCAGACCTGAAGGATATCGCGGTTATCTTTGCATTTAAGGTCTGTACCATTAATCTAATTACAAATCAATGGAAACTTGAATGAGTGAGAGAGTTAAAATGTAACCACACATTGGCAATTTTTCGGCCTTATAGTGACGAGAAACATTTGGTTTAACTTTAAGAAATATCTGTCGCAAAGGACAGTAAAACAATAGCAAGCTATCGCAATTCGAATCTAGAACCTAACCATTTCCACTGAAGACTTCATTCAACACACAGATCAATATTGTACGTCATACCATTCAAATACGAGCTTCTGACACCAGTTACCAGGGTAATGAATATGTAGTTTACTGTAATCTTCACAATATACAATGTAATATAATGTTTAATAATATGTCCAGCATAATGCCTGTTTATCATTTGACACAACTGCACCAAACACATGGATTTCTTTGTCTGTTGTAAATGTAATTATACAAATGGGGCGATGGAACTGAAAACAATTCGGGTATTTTGATATGTTCTTATTATTGGTTGAACAGGAACTCGGAAGGCCAAGGATTGTTCTTGGTAAGTCACCATTGGACATAAAAGACGAGTGTGCTTGTCGTAACAGGCGAATAACGGGGTCGGGTGGTCAGGGTCGATGACATGGTTGACACATGTCATCGGTTCCCAATTGCGCCATGTTGTTGACCACTGTATTGTCTGATCCAGACTCGATCATTTACAGACGACCGCCATATAGCTGGAATATTCACACACTCACTCCGGTTTTGAACTGATTTTCAGTATTTTATGCTTGTCGTAAGAGGCGACTAATGGGATCAGGATGTCATGCTCGCTGACTTGGTTGACACGTTACCTTGTCCGAATTGCGCAGCTCGGATTGTCTGGTCCAGACTTAATTGTTTACAGACCGCTTCCATACAGCTGTATATAAATAGTTCTACTGCTGCTGCTGCTACTGCTGCTGCTGCTTGTGTTGCTACTATTTTTCAAGTAGAGGATGTGTTTGGATAATAATATAAATAGTTCTTAACTCATGTACGCAAAAGAAACAGTTATGTGAGAGAGAGAGAGCACTAGACCCCTTTTACAGTAAGCAATCCAGATAATCCAGCATACAGGTTTTATCCATTCAAGCAACAAACTGACTGCTTAATAGAACTTAGTGAGACCTTTTGAGGGAGACATATGCCTATATGTGGAGTATCTAACGGATATTTGCAGAGCTACTGCAGTTTTTCATGAGATCCCTTCGTATATGGTACACGTTTCAGTGCTTGAAGTGGAGAAGGCATGCAGTTGGCCCCAGTTGACAAGCTTCCTTTCTCGGAAGGGATACGAGTACAGCGTCGTACCACTCTCCCTCTGCAGTGACTATGCCCACGGACTTGGTGTAAAGTTGCCCCATGACTTATGGACATATTCTTTCAAAGATGGAAATCTTACCATGGTTACTAAGATATTTCCTGTTGGAGGTAAGAACTACATTTGAGAAGTGTCATGTTATCACAAGGTTATTGTAAGTAGTGTCTTGCGTTATTGCCTTGGTAAATATCTATCCAGTCGAATGACTGGAAACAGTTCCACCGATATCCTGATAAGTGTGTGAACAATCAACTGTAATGACCGATTTCGTGTTTCCAAGTAATGAACCGCCACTTTTGCGCCCTTTGTGATAGAAGATTCTGTTAGAACCAAAACGAAAGGAATTTTAAACTACTGAAACCTTTGTGTACTTTGAACTTTACGTGTTACTTTTGTTTGCCAACTTGTCTTTGGTATAGATGGAACAAGACTGAAGAAATAGTTGTCACAAGTTATGAGTGTTATAAGTTCTGCAAGCATTTGTCACTATAGTTGTTAACATTGGTTTTCATTTCTTTCAATACAATTAGGATTAGGACATCGGATTAGGATCAGTCTTAAGTCATACACACACATTCTTTTCCAGTTCCCAACAAAAATAACCCAAACACTATCACATAATTCCGTATAGAAATCACATTTATCTTTAGTGGAACGTACACGAGGCTGTTATGGTGAGAATTACATTAGATAATTAGCTGCAGCCAGAAAACCCTAAAAGAGTCAAGTAACATTGCAAACAATATGAGCATTGCCGTCCTCAAACAAATCCCTACTGTTGGTGTTTCATTTGTCGCGTGTGTCTATCATTTGTGTTGGTTTGATGTGCAGGGTGCAATGTTTGCGGGATTTGCCATTCACTCAGTGGCTCAAGTAAATGTTTTTTCGGTAATTTTGAGAATGAGTGCAGAATTTAAACCAGAAAAAGAATCCGTTCAAATAGTTCAAAACACACAACCAAACAGTTGTTCGAATTGAAGAAGAAAGAAGCATGACGTATTCAAGATACTTGGTCAGGAATGGTCACTGAAATGTCAGACATCCAGATACTTATCATTTACTGTCAGTGCGGCTATAAGAAGTGCAGAAGTCTCCATTCTATGATCCTGAATGCCACAACACTGGGAAAAATAGCGGACGGAGAGGTGCTTCATTCTGGCAACGTTGACCGTCGACTCGGCGTCCATAGAAACACCATATTGCACTTTGGTGTTTTCAGCAAAACAATTTTTAGACTGCCCCGTAGTGGCAGCCACGCCCTAAAAACCGTAGTCAAGACCGATGGATTTGGATCACGCATCCCCTGCACAGGTTCCAATCAGCAACATTTAAACTATACGATTACACTATGAGATTACACTATACCCTTACACTATATCCTTACACTATACCCTTCCATTCTACCCTTACACTATTCCCTTACATTGCAGCCTTACACTCTACCCTTACACCCCTTACTATATACCCTTACACTGCACCCTTACACTATACCCTTACACTACACCCTTACCCTCTATCCGTACACCCCATACACTATACCCTTACACTCTACCCTTACACTGCACCCTGACACTATACCCTTACACTGCACCCTTACACTATACCCTTACACTACACTCTTACACTATACCCTTACACTAAACCCTTACACTATACTCTGACACTGTACCCTTACACTGTACCCTTACACTACATAATTACACTACGCTCTTATACTACACCCTTACACTACACCATTACACTATACCTTACCCTATACCCCCACACTATACCTTTTGCACTGTACTTTTACGATATACCCTTACACTATACTCGTATACTATACGTTTACACTATACCCTTTACACACTACACCCTTACACTACACCATTACAGTATACCTACACTATACCTTTTGCACTGTACAGTTACAATATACCCTTACACTACAAAGTTACACTACACCTTTACACTATACCCTTACACTATACGTTTACACTACACCCTTACAACTATGCTCCTACACCATACCATTACATTACTAACTTAAACTATACTACAAGCTCACGCTACACCCTTATACTACATCTTTACATAATACCCTTACACTATACAATTACACTATACTCTAACCCTACACCCTTACACTATACCCTTAAACTACACACCTACAATACACCCTTACGATACACCCTTACGCTACACCCTTATACTACACCCTTACACTACACCCTTATATTATACCCGTACACGACATCCTTACACTACATACTCACACTACACCCTTATAGTCTACCCTTACACCCCTTACACTATATCCTTACACTATACCCTTACACTACACCCTTACACTACACCCTTACATTATACCCTTACACTATGCCCTTACACCATACCCTTACACTATACAATTACACTACACCCTTACACTATACCTTTACACTACACCCTTACACTACACCTTTACACTACATGCTTACATTATACCCTTACATTATACAATTACACGATACCCATATACTACACTCTTACACTGCACCCGTACCCTACAACCATATACTATACTCTTACATTACACCGTTGTACTACATCCTTACACTATATCCTTACAGTACATCCTTACAGTATACAATTACACTCTGCCCTTACACTACACCCTTGCGCCCTAACACTACACCATTACGCTATACCCGTACATCACATCCTTACGATATACCCTTACACTACACCGTTACACTATACCCTTACATCCTTTTATCATATCCGTACACTATATCCATACAGACCGTACTTCACCTGTCAGCAGAGCTATGTATCCGTGACTAATAGGACACCAGGAGAACGACGTCCGGCCCATCAGCATTATACTATTTCCAGGAACACAGGTGAACGTTACAACAGACTAGGTGCTCTGAATGATGATCGTTTTTGGAAGTGGTTC
Source organism: Haliotis asinina (assembly GCF_037392515.1). NCBI lineage: Eukaryota > Metazoa > Mollusca > Gastropoda > Lepetellida > Haliotidae > Haliotis > Haliotis asinina. The sequence goes on from NC_090290.1 coordinate 2,045,801, forward strand.
CGTTCTCATCTGGAACAGTAGCAGCGTGGGTGCCAGTTATTCATTGAAATCGCCGTGTTTCAGTGTTTGAAAGAGGCTGTCCTCTGCATGGTATCGCCTCAAAGCACAAATGTACGGTAATCTTGTAATCACAACAATGTTAACGCGTTACCCTCGTCTGAAATATGTTCTGATTGAATACCTCTTTGACCTCAATGTAACGACATCATTCGAATCCTCAAATATATCCTACCTCGGGTATGATGTGATGTTCTCAAGCCTGTAGCATTCCACAAAGTGGACACACTAGGGAATCTGATAACGAACCCCTCTAGTGTTGTGGCCAATTCGCTTATGAGAGATGCAGTTTTGTGATGGACTGTTGATCATTACCATACCACGGCACATTAATTGTGTCTTTCCATGTAATGACATTTCATTCGCGTCTTTTTTTTTAAACTGATTCTGGATATGTTTGTTGTGTGTCAGTTACGATTTTGTTTGGGCATACATATACTTATTTTATGCAATGGCCGAAACAACAGTTACGTAAGTTTTGGACAATAGATTTACCACGACAAACGGATTTCAGAAAGGACAAAAATAACTATTACTAGCAGACTCTTACTGCACTTATATAAATAGCCAAGATACGCCATGAATGTCGTTTTTGTTGTTTTTGTGTCACAACAGGTTCTGTATCATTTGAGCATCATTGACAATAACAGCAAATGGAATTGTAATGCAACAGCATTAGATCATATACTGACTATCAAAAGTTTAGGTTCACCATCGTAAATGCAGGCACAAAGTGCAACAGTGCATGTACTCGATATACATGCTTCACACCAATTTGATGAATGTTCCTCGTGCAGTTTATGTGTATAAGGTTCACTGTTGGTTTCCCCGCATTGGTGGAAAGATTCGTCTTCCAAGTGACCATATATACAGACATAACATGTAATGAGTGTTTTATGTGAGTCTAAACGTTTGATGGAGAGCATATGAAGAATTTGTTTTATTGAAATACTACGTGAAAGACATCACCACCCATCAAGTATATTCCAGACTTGACAACAACTGAATATGATGAAAGGCTGAAACTAACATTTGAGCAGGACCGATCTATATTGGAAACTGGTCAGAAAGGAGCATGCTTCAGAGTTCTCGCAGAGTACCCGGTTAAGGTGAGGATCTCTGTAACAGATATCTTTTTGAAAGTATCTTGCTGTCTCTCTGCTTACGTTCAATGTCAACAAAAGTCACTGATGATTCTGTTCTTAGATTCATTGACCCATGAAGGCCCGGGTTTGAATAGTGGCATTCAGTAACACATAATATTGCGGACTAAACTCGCTGTTAAATTTATTATATTATTTGTGATACTGTGTGAAAAAAACACTCCAATTCTTTGAACCCAATTACCAGTTATCTTTGGCGTTTATGGGTCATGTGCTTTAGTATTTAAAGGAATTGATAACGTGGCAGTGATATAATAATATCGAAGGACTTGGGTAGTGCTAGGTAACGGGTAGAATGGGGACATCATTGATATTGGTTTTGTTTTCAGCTCATAGACCATCTGAACATTTTCATGTCTGGCAACTCAAAACGACGTGTTATTATACACACATTTTCAAATAATTTCAGTTGGTATACTTCGCCCCGGTCACCCCAACGCAGATACAAGCGATTGAAAAAATCTTGCTAGCACCTGGTATGTATGAGAATGAAGCAACACGCATAGAGAACCTTGCCAGTTACACTGCAGTGTGCCAGGGAGACTAAACACGTGATTGGACACGTTCCAGAACACCACCCTCCTGTGGCAACATTTACAATGTATTCTGCTGAATAAACACATTTATATATGTCATCGAGATGATGTATCAGTTTTATCAGATTTCGAATGCGCGGAAAAATAAATATCTAAGTTCCAGAGGATGTTGCAGGTCATTCCGATACAGATATCGTGTTTCACTAGGGACAAAACAGAACACTTGGTATCATCGCTGTTGATAGTGATTCATAAACACATGCTGTCATCGTATCACTGGATTGTTTGGTCCAGACACTATTGTTTACAAACAATATCGTACAGCTGTGATATTGCTGAAGCAAAGACATAATCGTGATGAAATCACAATTATACATCGACTCTGGTTTGAGCAGAAATTTCTTGTGGGTGTGGAAAGGATTACGTCGCTTTTATTGAAACGCGTGCTTCACAAACTCAACACATCCCCTTGCTTATATTGTGTCGTTGTACAACGGTCATTGGAAACAAGCTCGTGCAACTGTTAGTATTTCACTTTGCAAGAAACTAATTTGTGATGTGGATCTAAGCACTTTGATGAGCTTAAAGCGAAAATGAGCTGACGAATAAGCTAATATGGGTAAGAATAAGCATGCATGAGTGAACCAGGAAATTTACATAATAATCATATTGGGAAAGTAAGTTGTCGGGACATTAAGCAGGAGCAATGCTAATGAGAGAGTGAGAGAGTGAGTGAGTGAGAGAGTTAAGATTTATCGTCACATCTTCAATATTTCAGCCATATCGTGACGAGAACGTGTAATAATGAAATCAAATATATGTCTGCTATAACAAAACCTGTCAACGAAGGAGAGTAAAACAACTAGAATATCACAGTTATCATTAAGACTGGCGAGGAAAGTTAAAACTAATATTACTATGTGGACAATACAATATAAAAACAGGCGATAGATCGCCAGCAACTGAAGGTAAATCACCACACTAGGGACCATGGGGACTTAGAGTGCGTTTCCTACCTGCATGAACCCTAGTTTGATTTACACCATCCCCTCAGCCGCTGGCGTTTGTAGGAAATTGTAGTCAAAACTGATATAGCAAATATACTACGCTTAAAGTGAGTGAGTTAATATTTAACGTCACATCGGCAATATCTCAGCCATATCGTGACAAGAACATTCAACAATGAAACATAGCATATATACATCATAAAAACCCGTCAACGAAGGACAGTAAAACAACTAGAATATCACAATTTCAATTAAAACTAGCATGGAAAGTTAAATAGCACTATTTAGACAATACAATATAAAAACAGACTATAGATCGCCAACAACAGAAGGTAGATCACCACACTAGGAACCATGGGGACTTACAGTACCTTTGCTACCTACATGGATCCTAGTTGGATTTACACCATCCCTTCAGCTGCTGGCGATTGTACGAAAAGTTAGCCGAAATTAAAAGAACATGAATACTACCATTAAAATCCTGGTAGACTTAAATTTACTGTGAATGTTTGTGGACTTACGTACCCTCTCAGGAGGACAATAATTTTACAATACTTCAGCCCCCTTTGAGGGTACAGCCACCAACAATTCAAGTTACTAATCCAAACTACCAATCATTAAAATACATCTATTTACACAACATAACATTCAGAATTCCACCAAAAAATCAATCTCTTTTAAAAACCAATAATTAAATATGAATTAACGCTAGTAAAAAGATCCTTCATTGTTTTAACTGTAAAATACTTATCCCTTGTGATGGAGAATTCAACACAGTCAAGCAGGATATGCTTGACCGTGGTTCTCTCATCACAAAGGATACAAAATGGAGGATCCTCACCTTTCAAAAGGTATGAATGAGTATATCTAGTATGACCAATACGACATCGTCTTAAAATAACTTCTTCAAATCTGGACTGACAACCCAAGTAAGTGCAACCAATATAGGGTTTTATTTCATGTAATTCATTTATACCTACTTGGGTGTCCCACTTCTTCTGCATCAGATCACGGATGTAAGTTCTAATGCTAGCTTTATAATCAGAGTATGGAATAAGAAGTGGTGTCACAGATTTGTTGAGTGCTGCCTTGGCAGCAAGATCGGCCATTGCGTTACCGGAAATACCTACGTGGCTGGGTAACCAACAAAAGACGATGTCGTATTGGCCAATGGCAAGATTATTATACAATTCAATAATTTCAATTAAAAGTGGATGTTTACAAGATATATTTTTAATAGCATGAAGGCAAGAAAGAGAGTCTGAATAGATTATATATTGTTTATGTTTAGGGTGTCTTTGAATATATTTAAGAGCTGTTAGTATGGCGTTAGCTTCTGCTGTAAAAATAGAACTGTTATCTGGTAATCGAGAAGATATTGTTCTGGATCCAATGACAGTGGCACAAGCCACAGCGCCACCGTCCTTGGACCCATCTGTAAATAAGGATTTATAATTGCTATATTTATGTTTCAGTTGATTATATTCTTGCTTATACTGTAATTCATTCGTTTCTGATTTTTTAAAAGTCGTTAATGTTAGGTCCACTTGTGGCCTAACCAACTGCCAATGAGGAGAAGAAAGAAGACGGGAAGGAGCTATGTTTTCCAGCTCAATGCTGACAGCAGAAATAAGTGGTTTTATTCTTAATCCAAGAGGCGGAACAAGAGAAGATTTTTCGTGTATAAATCCTCATACAGAGGATTGAAGACACAGTTATATGCAGGGTTTGACTCATTTGAATATAGTTTTGTTACATACTGTAAGGCTAATTTTATACGTCGCTGCTCAAGAGATGGTTCATCAGCCTCGACATACAGGCTGTCAACAGGTGAAGTTCTAAAGGAGACAAAGTCTTAGACCTTGATGATGGACTGAATCTAATAGTTTTAAGCTGCTTTTGCAGGCTCCACCATAGACAGTGGAGCCATAGTCAAGTTTTGAACGCTCGAGAGATCGATATAGATGGAGAAGGGTAGCTTGATCCCCTCCCCATTTTGAATTTGAAACCACTTTCAACAAGTCAAGTGCTTTCGGGCATTTATTTTTAAGTGATTTAATATGTGGTAAAAACGTTAAATGTGAATCAAAGATGAAACCCAAGAACTTGGCTTCCTTCACAACTTTAATGGGCGTCCCGTCTAGAGATAGTTCGGGGTCTTTATGTGGTTTGTATTTTCGACAAAAATGTATGCAGTTAGTTTTCGATTTAGAAAATTTAAAGCCGTTTTCAAGACACCATTTATTAATCTCGTTTAAACACAACTGCAATTGCCGTTCAATAGTATGCATATTTTTACCACGACAAGAAATATTAAAATCATCCACAAATAACGATCCATCAATTGAATCGTTTAAAACTTTAGATAAACTGTTGATCTTGATGCTAAAAAGAGTGACAGACAAAATACTGCCTTGTGGAACACCCTGATCCTGATTGTAATGATCAGACAGGGTAGAACCCACACGGACCTGGAATTGTCTGTTATTTAAAAACTTGGCTATAAATTCAGGCAAACGACCTCGCAAACCGAAGTCATGTAAATCTCGTAAAATGCCATATTTCCAAGTTGTGTTATTTCCTTTTTCAAGATCAAAAAAGATAGACACAGCGTGCTGTTTGTTAATTAATGCGTTTTTTACAAATGATTCCAAACGAACTAAGTGATCGACTGTACTTCTGTTTTTCCGGAAATCACATTGTATATCTGTGATAAGGTTATTTGTTTCCAAGTACCAAACAAGTCGATTATTGATCATGCGCTCCATGGTCTTGCAAACACAGCTTGTCAATGAAATCGGACGATAATTGGATGGATCCGTATGATCACGTCCAGGTTTAGGTATGGGTACCACTGTGGCATAACGCCATGAGGAAGAAAAGTTCCCGGAAGTCCAAATATCATAAAATATATACAAGAGCGTCTCTAAACAGGATTCTGGTAAGTGCTTCAGGAGTTGATAATGTATGTTATCAGCTGCTGTAGCAGTGTCGTGAGCTTGATCAAGAGCAGTATGGAGTTCATGAATAGAAAAAGTTTCATTATAATCTTCCCCATTATCAGAATTGAAATTAATACTTTTTTTTCTTGTTGTTTTTTATATTGCTGGAATTTTGGTAAATAGTTGGAAGAGAAAGAGTGTTTAGCAAGGGTTTCACCCAGGTTATTTGCGATATCAGATTTATCCGTAAGTAACTGATCTCCATGTTTAAGATGATGGACAGTAGATTTAGTACCTTTACCTTTGATTTTCTGCACCATGTTCCATACCTTGGACATGGGTGTCCGAGAATTTATTTTGGATACATAATTTTGCCAAGATTGGCGTTTGTTCTGTTTAAAAGTACGCCTCGCTTTAGCACTTAGAATTTTAAATTTATTTAAATTATGCACCATAGGATGGCGACGGAAATAATGTTCTGCTTTTTTCCTTGCCTTCCCAGCTTGTTTGCACTCATCGTTGAACCATGGTTTTCTTATGTGTGGAACTACAGAGGAATTTGGTATACACTCATCAGCTATGGAATTCAGTTCATCAGAAAAGCATTTAATAGCATCGGGAACGTCAATAGAACGCCCAGGTTGAAGTTTTTCAGCACACAGTGTTTCATATAAAGCCCAGTTAGCCGTTTTAAAATTTCGCCTTGATGATGGAGGAACATCGGATGGAGTTACAGCTTTTAATACAGTAGGAAAATGGTCACTTCCACAGAGGTCATCGTGGACTGACCATTCGAATTCATTTAGTAGTTCTGAATTTGTGAGTGACAAGTCGAGAGCAGAATAGGTCCCTGTACCAGGGTGTAAATATGTGTTGGAACCATCATTATAAATACATAAGTCATTGTCAGAACAAAAATCCTCCAATAACTTACCTTTAGTGTTTGTAGCTACACTACCCAAGAGTGGGTTGTGCCCATTTAAATCTCCCATTATAATACAGGGCTTCGGGAGCTGGTCATATAGAGCTTGAAGATCAGTTTTGGCAAACGTCGAAGACGGCGAAATATAAAGAGAGCATAGCGTAAACGCAATGTAAAGTAACTCTCACTGCAACAGCCTGCATATTAGTATTAAGTGAAACATGGCTTTGAATAACGTTTTGTCTGACTAGAACGGATGATCCGCCAGTATCCCTATCACCCGGAGGTGAAAAACAATGATATGCATTAAATTGGCGAAGGTCAAATGTATCTGTTTGTTTTAAATATGTCTCTTGGAGACATATCGCTGAAGGTGTGAAATCTTGGACTAATAGCTGTAATTCATGTAAATTAGTCCTCAATCCTCTGCAGTTCCATTGTACAATATTATTGGAATAAACTATCTTTTGGGGGGATTTATTGGGGATCTACCCCGCACTCTTTTGGAGGGCGACAAGCTATGTGCCCTAGAATGGACGTTTTCAGAAATGTCCATGTCTTCAAGAGACCCGTATTTCTTAAACAGTTGAATTTTGTTCTGTGACCCTTTAGGAGCTCTGCCACTTTGTTGTTTTGAAGCATCAGGCTTTGGCTTCGGTTTACTTTTCACAGTTTGTTGACTATCAGCTGTCGATTGAGACTTTGAGTGTGACTGAGATGATGATTTGTGATCAGAAAAAGACTTTGAGGTACTAGGAAGTGATTCCTCAGTCTGAGATGATATGGCAGGGTACAAAAGCTGTGGACAATTTACCCAAGTCAAGGTAGTTTGGCAGCCTGTGGATGATTTTGTTATTTTAGGGGTAGACTCCAATGAAGTTTTTGCTACTGTAGCATAACGTTCTGGAAGATCAGACCTCTTTACCATTATTTTTGCCTCAGAAAAGGAGATATTTTGAGTAAACTTTATTCTGTTTATCTCCATTTGCTCTTTCCAAACAGGACAATGTTTTGAAAATGAGGAGTGGTCGCCTGAGCAGTTGGTGCATTTTTTTACGTTACTGTCACAATCTTCTGTTGTGTGTGTCTTTTCACTGCAGTGAGCACACACATCAGACAATGTGCAAGTATTGACACCGTGGCCGAACGTTTGGCATTTGAAACACCGAAGGGGATTCGGAATGTACTTTTCCACACTGATATTACAGTATCCAGCTTTAAGTGATGTTGGAGCAGTAGGTGATGAGAAAGAAAACAGATAGGTATTAGTTTGAATAGTTGTTTTGTTTTTACAGGTTGTGAAACGTTTGACATATAATACACCCTGATCTTTCATTTCGGAAGCGATGTCAAGTTCAGACATGTCTGCCAGTAAGCGATCTCGATCACGTACGATTCCCTTGCTCGTGTTCAGTGTTTTGTGGGCCGTGACAGTAACCGGAGTGCCAACGAAAGTGTCAGTGTTCAAAAGGTTCGTTGACTGTTGCCTTTTGGCGCACTCGACCAACAGTGCACCAGAACGTAATTTTCTAATGTTCTTTACATCACCGGCAATGCCTTGGATACCTTTAGACACCGCAAATGGGTTTAACTTTAAAGGTGCATTATCTTTGGTTTCAATGACAATAAAATGGGGCCAGTAGTCAATGTGTTTAGACGGTCTGAGGTCATCAACAGGGTCATTTTCAAGAGGACGTTTGCTCTTTTTAGTGGGGGTTTCGTAAGCTATGGTGAGTTATTAAGGTTTCATCATCCGAGCTCCCCACCCACCACGGAGTATCACAAGGACAATGCTAAAGCAAGCGGGCCTCCAGCCTGCAGCACCAAGGATACCCGGATGATATACTCCAGCAGAAGAATTATGAATAATTGATCCACCAGATTGGCCCATGAGCCATCGCCTTCTGGGCATAAGACTCTAGGCAAAGTTTTGAACGTCAGAATTCAAATCAAACATGTTTATAAAAATAAAACCAAGACCAAAATTACATCAATTTCAAATTATACTTGTGCAATGATAAATATACATAGATTCCATACACAGGGCTTGGCATGACCAGCCGATTGGTCGAACCGGGCCCATTCGACCACCCGCCTAGGCGAAGTCAGGGCCAAAGTGGTGTATTGAGCAACAGGAACACGGTTGCAAGCTCCTATTGCCCTCAACCACCAGGATCCCCTCCTCCGCCGACACGGGCCGCAACCCACGGCAAACGGGTTGGTGGACCAAATATCCCCCGGGTCCACTACGGGGGTGTTGGCGAGCTCTTAGTGTTACCCAGCACCCACCACGAGGAGGTGGCTCGCCACGGGTGCCACTACGCTTAAAATTCCTGGTAAGTTTACATTGACTTTGAACGTTTTGGGACTTATGTACCCTCTCATGAGGACAATAATTTTTCAATACTTCAACCCCTTTGAGGGTACAGCCAACAACAATTCAAGGTACTAATCTAGGCCACCAATCATTAAAATACATCTATTTACAGAACATGTTACTTAAAATGCAACCCAAAACTCAATTTCTTTTAAAATACCAATAATTAAATATGAATTAACAGTGTTAAAAAGATTATTGACAGTTTTGACATTGGAATACTTATCCCTTGTAATGGAGAATTCAACACAGTCAAGCAGGATATGCTTCACCGTGACTCTCTCATCACAAGGGATACAAAACGGAGGATCCTCACCTATTGACAAGTATACATGCGTATGGCCAATACGACATCGTCTTAAAATAACTTCTTCAAATCTGGACTGACAGCCCAAGTAGGTGTCACTAATATACGGTTTTATTTCATGTAGTTTATTTATACCTACTTCGGTGTCCCATTTCTTCTGCATCAGATCACGGATATAAGATCTAATGGTGGCTTTGTAATCACTGTAAGGAATAAGAAGTGGTGTCACAGATTTGTTGAGTGCTGCCTTCGCAGCACGATCGGCCATTGTGTTCCCAGTAATACCAACGTGACTGGGTAACCAACAAAAGACGATGTCATATTGGCCAGTAGCAAGATCATTATATAACTCAATAATTTCTATTAAAAGTGGATGTTTACATGATACGTTTTTAATCGCCTGAAGGCAAGAAAGAGAGTCTGAATAGATTATATATTGTTGATGTTTAGGGGTTTTTTAAATATATTTTAGAGCCGTTAGTATTGCGTTTGCTTCTGCAGTAAAAATAGAGCTATTATAAGAATAAGGAATAAGAAGTGGTGTCACAGATTTGTTGAGTGCTGCCTTCGCAGCACGATCGGCCATTGTGTTCCCAGTAATACCAACGTGACTGGGTAACCAACAAAAGACGATGTCATATTGGCCAGTAGCAAGATCATTATATAACTCAATAATTTCTATTAAAAGTGGATGTTTACATGATACGTTTTTAATCGACTGAAGGCAAGAAAGAGAGTCTGAATAGATTATATATTGTTGATGTTTAGGGGTTTTTTAAATATATTTTAGAGCCGTTAGTATTGCGTTTGCTTCTGCAGTAAAAATAGAGCTATTATCGGGTAATCGGGACGATAGTATTCTGGATCCAACGACAGTGGCAGAAGCCACGGCGCCACCATCCTTGGACCCATCTGTAAATAAGGATTTGTAAATGGAATATTTACTTTTTAATTGATTATATTCTTGTTTATATTGTAAATCATTTGTTTCCGATTTTTTAAATGCTGTCAGTGTTAGGTCAACATCTGGTCTCACTAACTGCCAAGGAGGAGACGAAATCAGACGGGAGGGAGATATATTTTCCAGCTCAATTCCAGCAGCAGAGAGGAAAGGTTTCATATAGTTTAGTGAGATACTGTAAAGATAATTTGATACGTCGTTGGTTAAGAAATGGCTCATCGGCCTCGACGTAGAGACTGTCAATTGGGGAAGTTCTGAAAGTTCCAAGACAAAGTCTTAGACCTTGGTGGTGGACAATATCTAATAGTTTGAGATTGCTGTTACATGCTCCACCATATACAATGGAGCCATAATCAAGTTTCGAGCGGACGAGAGATCTGTATAAGTGTAAGAGGGTAGTTTGGTCTCCTCCCCACTTATAATTCGAAACTACTTTCAGTAAGTCAAGTGCCTTCATTCATTTATTTTTTAAGTACTTAATGTGTGGTAGGAAAGTCAGATGAGAATCAAAAATAAGTCCCAAGAACTTGGCTTACTTTACAACTTTGATGGGTGTGCCATTTAAACATAATTCTGGGCCTCTGTGCGGTTTATATTTTCTACAGAAATGTATACAGTTTGTTTTGGACTTCGAAAATTTAAAACCGTTTGCAAGACACCGTTTATAGATTTCATTTAGGCATAATTGTAGCTGCCTGTCTATGGCATGCATATGTTTACCAAGACAAGAAACATTAAAATCATCCACAAAAAGTCATCCATTAACTGCATCATTTAAAAGTTTAGAAAAACTATTTATTTTAATACTAAATAAAGTAACAGACAAAATACTCCCATGTGGGACACCCTGATCCTGATCGTAATGGTCAGACAGAGTTGAACCCACTCGGACTTGAAAGATTTTAAAGATTGTGAGATAAAATGAGGTAAACGACCTCTCAAACCAAAATCATGTAAATCCTTCAATATGCCATGCTTCCAAGTAGTGTCATATGCTTTCTCCAGATCGAAGAAAATTGATACAACGTGTTGTTTATTTACAATAGCATTCTTAACATATGATTCTATTCGTACTAAATGATCAATAGTACTTCGGTTTTTCTGGAAACCACATTGAACATCTGTGATGAGATTATTCGTTTCCAAATACCAGACTAATCTATTGTTCACCATTCGTTCCATGGTTTTACAAACGCAACTGGTTAACGATATAGGGCGATAATGTGATGGATCTGTATGATCCCGGCCAGGCTTTGGTATGGGGATTACAATGGCATTGTGCCATGATTGAGGAACGTTTCCTGAAATCCAAATATGGTCAAATATTTCCCAAAGTGTCAAAAGACATGTCTCAGGTAAAATTCAGTAATTGGTAATGAATGTTGTCATCACCAGCGGCAGTCACAAGAAAAAAAAAATGGTGATTTACAAAAATTTACAAAATTTAAATATCATATTTACAAATATTTACAACGGTTGTAAAAGTGATGTTTACAAGGCTTGTAAACTTTTGTAAATTTAGGAAGGATTTTACCACTACTTCTTTCAATTTTGCCATTTCTCAAGAATCCCCATGACTCTGTATACTTACTAATTTATTATTGTTTTTGTTCTGGTAGAGTTCTTACTGTTGATATGCATAATAGATCTTGCATGTGACATATTTATTCATGAAAACTGAATGGGATTATGGATAGGAATAAGCCATAATTTGTATAATCCATTTGTGCTTTATATCAATGCAACTGCGTCTGGTGCATGAAAACATGAAAGTTGATGTGTACGGCCAGCATTGATCTATATACCAAGTACTTGTGACTGTTAAAACAGATCTCTTGCCTTTGTTCGAGATCATCATCCCAAGCTCATTCCGGTGATTTTACCACTCTACTCCGTGGGAACTATATGCATTCATTAATTAACACCTGTCACTAGACCTTTTATGCTGGTGCTCATTAACGGTGTTGTGCAATTGGCGTATTCAAGAAATCTCATAAACATGTCAATAGATAATTGGTTGTGATGTCAGTACGTGTGGATTGGAGCAAATACTCAAATGAATTAATACAAATCATTGTGCAACAAGATTTATATAATCATTTACAAGAAGTATGTTACAGAATATTTAAATGGTGCGTGCCGGTCTATCATTTGTTTCGGCGTACATAATTTTTTCATTTATCATTCATACATAAAACATAACTTACATAACTGTACACTCTGTTTTGCATTTGGTAACTTTCGCAAATATAAGATTCTTAAAGTGCTACACAATCATACATCATCAGTGTCAACAGTGATAGTTCACTTTATACACAACTGACTCAACAAGATGGGAAAAAACTTTTCCATACTCTGTCACGGTCTTCCATTCTACTTGAAGATGTTTTTTGTCTTTAGTCTATGGTTTAGTCTCGGTGAGCATCCATAATTTTACTATCAAGACACCAAAAATAATTATCTTACCAATAACATCCTCATAAATGCTCTATATTAATACAATTAGTTTGTATGTGTGGAATGCACTTTACAAAGGTAAATAAACCAAAGTTCTAATACAAGATTATCATAAGACAAACCACGAGGTTAATTCTTCAATCATGTTTAGTATCAAATCTAAAAGAAGAAGTGACGAAGAGGTAGGCAGATCTTAAGATGGACAGATTATTAAGATCAGATAATTCACTATTTCCATATAAGATTGTCTTCAACCTTTACCCATGTTTGTAACTGAAATTTATATACATATGTGACAACACATGCTGCATTTAAATTTTGTATTGTATGTTGTATGGTACCGGTGTCGATATAAACTGTAAAGCTGTTCACAATCCCATTTCATTTTTTTTTCAATAAAGAACAAACACAATAATTAAGCACAAAGAATGAGATGTGTAAATCATTCCCTCTGCTGGTGATGGCTGTGTGGGATTAGTTAAACGAACAAACCCAGTTGAGCATGCCTTATAATCCTCTTACTCTTAAAAGAAACAACTTCAGTCCAAAGAGGATATCACTAATGGGATTATTTGGCTGATTTGAGTTAGTGTTTTGATAACTTTTAGTCTTGATGAACAATAGTGTATTTCAACAACATGGTCAGTTGGTAAAATTCATATTAAAGTGACATACCTTTATTTATATGTTTCACCAACCGTTGTGTACACGTGCACTGTCCATGGTATTTCTTGGTTGGAGAAGTTACAGGGAGGAAGAGTAACTCAAAGTAATTTGATGACCTTTTGAGATCTAAACACACATATGAACACCCGTTTGGAAAATGCAGTTGATCATTGCACACCAACATACGGACATTTTTGCTATCGTGAATTTGAGACTTTACATCTACAAAGCCGTTCAGAATGTCTGTCAGCGATATTTCTTCAGAGGACACATTCAGCTCAGGTGAGTATATTGCAGATGACGCAAGTATATTATTTGTAAAATCAGTAAGGCAATCCTGATGACGCTATGTGTTCCTTCAGCAGCATGATTGTTGAGAAATCTTACACTCAAGACTACCATATCATTTAGCAGGGAGCTCAATACACAGAGTCGTAGAGTATCCCTGCCATTCAGTAAGTGTTTAGTATATTGAATCACGATATGAGAACAACAGCCCGACTAATTGGCTGATCAAAGGTTTGCTACATGTCATAACTATCCTTCCTGGGACTTAATCAGGCTATGGGGGTGGAATATATTCCCCAGGTAACACCAGCTGTTTTTTTTGTGGTTGAGCTGAAGGATTACCTGTTGCATGTAATTTCAATTATAATGTATAATTAGTATAAGACTGATTTTGGACGTTTTCTTCCTGACGTAAAACGTTCTGTTTTATGTTTTAAGACATAGGTTTCATCAAAAACAACAATGACGAAGCAATACAGACTAATCCCAGTATTCATGCATATACGTATTTTGGGTTCCAATATCACACGTCATTATATGGATGGAATAGTGACCTTAATAGATATATCCTTTTCAAAATCGCTGAGGCATTTCAAAATCAAATTTAACACAAATATATTTTAAAAACTAAATTTATTGTTTATCTCTTTGTAAATGTTTGTAACGTTTTCAGACAGGAAATTCTTATACGATGTTGTATTAGCTGTAATTCGACTTTATCTAAGACTTTAGTTGTAATACCTGCTAGTCATTTTGTTAGGTTTTTCAAAATGCTAATTGCATTTTTCCCATGAATTTACTTTCACAGACAACTGTGAGGCAGGTTCTAAGGAATGCTGAGTCTGTAAGAGGAATGACCCTAAATCCACAACAGATGTAAGAATATAATTTAATATGATTTAAATACAGTAACTGCAAGAGTTTCAATGCATTAAACCATTCAACAAGTAAAACTTCTGGTGTTTCTACAATAACCTCGACATGTCGACATGAATTTATCCTCATTGTGCTGGCAATAAATTTTGAATTGTATTTTTTCAGGTTGGAAACAGGACAAAATAAGGACGCTAAGGCAGCTATCCCTGTTATTCCGCACGCTGAGTTTCAAGGTATTGCAGTTCTGCTTAATACTCTGTCCTATATCCATCAGTGCACAACAAAAAATGAGCACAACCTACTGTCATATAAATAAGAATACTCATTTCTTGAGCTCCAAACGTGACTTTTGTTGCACAATAAAATTATGCAACAAAATGTAAAGTTCATGGGCGATTTTGTTCAACCGTTTGAATCGGTTGCATGTGTTTGGTGACGACTTCTTGTAATAATTCTGTAATCAGTCTACAATATACGTCAGTTTTATTGAAACATAAAGTTTCTGTCAGGGTATTGTATCTTGCTTGTTGCAGTGGCTATGACAAGATGTTTGCAGACAAAAAAGGAAACCGTCTCAAGAAAGAAAAACAACCAAAACAAACACAGTGATGTCATGAGAAAATGTTCCAGAAAAACTATGGTAAGTAAACATGAAAACGAATTTAACTAGCTTTCGGGAATCAAGAATTAGATGAAACTGTTTTAAGAGGATGCACTACGTAACTTAGCTTACCATCAATATTAATTAACAAGGAAGAAGGCATGTTAATTGATGAATCTCAACTAAGATGATATCAAGGCATTAGGCCTTGTTAATTAATGAACCCTTACTGGCATGACTTGCTCATCAATGAACAAGGGATTAGGCCTTGTTATGTGTTTAGGCTTTGTTCAAGGCTGGGAGATACAGTAACAATCACCCCACAGTATTAATCTTAGTCTGTCGTACAGACCCTGAAGTATATTTATCCAAGAAAGCCCACGCAAGTCTAGAAAATGTGGCAAGTCTAGATTTCCTTAGCTTCAGAAAATGAAGAAAGTCTCAGGGCTCCATTTCATTATTTGTTTCACTATGAATGTTTTTTCAGTAAAATATGTTCCTTTCAGAGACTAGCTGTTAGTCTATATTAATCCATGTGATCTTTCAAAGGAGAAAAAAGGTTGTACCATACAACACCTGTAATCTAATGCACTACATACACAAGTATCAATAATACTTGCTATGAGATTATGAGAATAACCATTGATTCTATTTTCACATTGGTTTACCATTCACTTAATGCAAGTATCATCATATTGACTGTTTTTTTCAGAAATCGAGTCGAAAGGATGCGACAGGCAGACCTCCCCAGCCATACAACAGCAAAATATGAACCAATATTAAAGAATGCACAACTACAATGCTACCCCATTGTTTTTTATTGTATATTTGATAATAATGTGTAACATATTTTCCGTAAATTTGTAAATGGAATGTTTTTGTATGAAATTTAATCTTCCTCTTTCTTCTTGTAATCTGTAAATAAACATCTAGTGTAAGCTTGACACTGTCTATTTGTTTTGGGGTAATTTCATTCGCATGAAAGACATGAGTATTATAAAAGTGAAACAAATTCCGCATTATAGAATACCATTTCCATCAACACTGCAATATTGTCCACGGAGCACTATCAAGCGAACACCAAATTTATTTCAATGTTATGATATGCTAAATTCCTTGTTCACGCGTCATGAAACAAATTCAGCACATTACAACTTTCACCACCTAAACAACCCACTCCTCGGTTCTTTATCGCGATGATGACACTGCAAGAAGTCAAACCAGCCTACAACTCAGCAGAAACAATTTCAAAATGTTTTTTTATCCAATTTGTTATCCAAGAAAGATGCAGTAGAGTTGCGGGGGAAATGGAAGCAGTGTGACTCGCCACACCTCAAATATGGTTCCTATGCCATATGAATAAAATGACAATGCACAAAGCCGAACGAAAGCCATTCTGTGTATTTTACAGGCACAAGGTGGATAAGAACTTACTAGTATTGATCACGAGAGAGAAAAAACCCAAAACATATGAAATATCAACAAGTCAAACTTTCCACCACTATAAGTACTAGTAACATATATTCCATTATATCAGTTCTGCTGTTTGTAAGAAAATAAATAAAATTACAAGCGTACAATCGCGATTCAGAAGTGCAATATGTTGTACCAGGGAGCCTATATAGAGTATTGTAGAGTATCCCTGGTTGTACTTGGACTTTCGTCCCTCGTAAGGAAGCCCGCGGGAGACCAAACCCACTCATAGCTGGTGGATGTGCACTCAAGTGTAACGACGGCTACCGATTGTCTGCTTCATTTGCTGATACGCCGAGCGCTCATAAGGTGGGGCCCATAGTGTGTTCAGAAAGATGTATTTGATGGGCATTTTAGAAGTATGGAGAGTCACAAGAAAGTAAGATTCTTTGTTGATATCAACTTTTTGTATTGTATATGATGCATCGTTTCAGTATGGATTGATATACCGTTGTCAAACAAAATCATATACACTATGTTGTTATCCATAAAGAATGTATGTAGAGATGTTGGGTTTTGTAAATCTCTGAATTTGCGTTCGATCCAATCAAAAATCATGTCAGTAGAGATGGTGAACTACTTGAAACTGTCATTCGTCCAAGTACAAAGCAGGACTTGAAACTGACAAGCGTTTGCACCAGTTTCCGTGAGATCCAGTCATCCATGAAAAACGGATGTCGTTTGTTTGCAACCCAGAGACATAAAGAAACATGTAATATCACACCTGCTTTATTGCATAATGTGTCTGAGACAGGACTCGGGTGCATGAGTCATCAATCAATTTATTTTGTTTATGGCGTATAGCCTGATAGGTGTTAAGTTTAAATGGCATGTGGTCAATGATTGAAGCTATGTATTGCATATTGTCTTTAGCAGACAGGCAGCCATACATATAGGTGTCAATAAACCAGCCATTAAGCTTTCTCTGTGATAGAGGCTGCTTCTTACAATCAACATGGTTTTTTTATGTAACGAGTAGATTATTTACTTGTTTGTATACACAACCAAGATTAAACTACTGCTCACGACCTCATACTCCAGGCATGCATACTGTTTCAAGCACCGCGAACCTATTCACTGCACATGCGTTATGGGCGCAGCGCAGCACAACTGTTGAAACAACTTCTTCCCCCAGCGCTGGGTGAAATTTAGTGAATCGCTTGAACTCCGAATTCGCGGATTTTTTTTCCATCGCGCTTGTTTTCTTTATAGGTTGAATTGGCATTTTCTATGAATCAGAATCTGCAAAGTTGTGTTTTCCTTTTTTATGTGACCTTTTAGAAAGTTTCGTTCCATGAGATAACCTGTCAAAATAATACAACATATCAATAATGCCCTATGCTCCAGGGTGGGCAGTTCTCTCTGGAGGTCTTGATGTTTCTTTTTTGGGGGGATAGTGTCTGGCCAGCACTATGTTGCACCATGTTCAGTTTATTAATTTGCGTCCCCAGTCCAACATGAAATTTATCACCTCGAAAACGTTGGGATGGGCTTTTCGAACAAGTTACTTTAACCCCCAATGCCAACCTCTTACCTATTGTTTGTCCAGGGCACATTTCTGTCCATTCCTGAAGGTTGTTGTTTAGTTATGTTAAATATAGCAGTATGTGTTAACTGCAACTAGCCCGTGTACAGCAGGTGTAGTCCCACGAAGCCTAAAATTATTCAGTTTGGTACAGTTCACTCGGCTTATTGGACTTCATGCCTCCATGATTTTCTGGGATTATGGTGGATTGCTGTTTGGCTGACCACAGAAAGGAAGAATCAACAGAAACAACAGAAAGCAAATATGATTGTAAAGTATTTCAAAAGGTGACCTATCCCATCTGTATCACTGGTACTATTGGTAAAGGTTGGATCGACCACATGATTCATAGCAACATATACTGTCATGTGTTATGTTATCACAACACAATCTCTATCATTTAGCATATTATCACAGGTGACAAGGTGATATTGTTTATGGTATTGTTATTCACTGTTCCCAAACACAAAATAAGTGGGATACTGAGTCAGAATTCTTTTCTAAAGAGCTTGCGCATAGTGAAAGAAACACCCATGCATCTTCACTCCACCGAACACTGTGGTAAGAGCATCATTATCCTACCCCTAACAGTGACCACTCTCCACTGAACAGTGGTCTGTCCCACTCTCATTTCACGCCCCAATTACCTCATTAATTATGTCCAGGGGTCAAACTGTAATTAGCCTTTGGGATTTATTAGGTGTGAATTTGAGGCCTTGCGGACCGTTTTACCATCACCCACCAGTTATCTCCCCTTGTGGTTCTTTACAAATTGTAAATGTCTTGTAAACATCATCTTTCCAAGCTTGTAAATGTCTTGTAAACATCATGTTTAGAAGAGATTTACAAGCTTGTAAAGGTGAACTTTTTTCCAGTGATACACACACGCAAGGACACATACAAATAATGTATCTTCCTCTATATATAATGAAAATAATTAATCTATATATGTGTGCGTGTCTGTGTAATGTCAATATGTGTTCATATGTCACGTTTATGTCGCTTTCATAATCAACACAGTTAATATAAGTTTATAAGTTGGACGTACATACATGTTTGTTGACTGAAAATGTGAAAATATTGTCATATAATCTTGTTTCATATTAAGGATTCAAAGAGTTTTCAGAAAAAGTACATACATACAGTTCTAGTTCACTTTTTTGTAATTGAACTTACTTTTGGGGGTTTGAGATAAGAAACAACGTAAATATTATGGATGGACTAACGTGTTCCATATGGTCGAAAATAATTAATCTTATATTACGCTGTGTTTGCTATTTTACATCCGTTCCTATGCATAAATCATCCCCTGCAAGTGCACATGTGCAGATAGTGATAATGATAAATGGTTTTATGGTGGCACCAAAATGCAAGATGTGTGGTGTGTGATTTTTAAATGGCTGCTTGAGATGTTTTCATGCATGTGTATGGTAACAGGTGCACGATTTGCGATACTTCCAATGGGCTGACCATTTCACTTTATAACAGTTGTAAATGTCGATATGTTACGATCAAAGTATATAAAATTTCATATTTGCATATTGGGGATAAATAGAAACACCAGCAGAAAGATATCAGCCCACAGAAGCCGGACACAGGATGTAAGAAAGGTAATCTCTATTATACTTAGTCTTTTCTACGTTTTTGCCGAGTATGGTGGAAGCATGTCACCTATAGATAAACAGTTTACACAGTACAGCGTACACGGCCTGGACAGCTATTCTTGAAACGCTCATAGCCCTACGAACATAGTAAGCCCATTCTTAAAACAACGACTACGATCAAAATTAAGAATTATAGGGCTATGAACGTTTTGAGTATATGGGAACTGATCTACAATGCGTTCGTAACACTTCGGTATTCGAAGGTAAACTACATAGCATCTCGTTGCGCTACGACTGTTTTGTGGATCTCCACCCCAAACACATGCATTTAACGTTTTTCTCAGTCAGGGACTATCACTTTTACATCTCAAATATGATGAAACACATGACTAACTTACGGCGTGAATTTAGTTTTACGCCACACACGGCAGCATTCAAGCTATATGGCGACAGTCTGTAAATAATCGAATCTGGACCACACAATACAGTGATCAACAGCAAATCCATCGATCTACGGAACAAGGACACAAAGACGTGTCGACCAAGTCATCGAGCCTGATCACCCGATCCGATTAGTCGCCTTTTACGACAAGCATGGGTTTTCTAACCGGGATGGGTCATGGGTCTAAAGTGAGTGATCATTGATAATTCATGTCATCCATTGTACATGTCTGGCCGTCTTTCTGACCAACGGCCTGTCATTGTATCCAGTCTATTTCCGATATCCCTAAAGTGCTGCTGCCGACGTGACCACTTAACATACTCCAAAGGACATAGAGCAGCACAGCTAGAATAATCACATTAACGCTTTCTACTCATTGACAATGACAATGGATTTGCATAATGCTCAAGGAGTTTGGAGGCTCTGGATTAGCCTAGTGGATAAAGCGTTCTCTCGTCACGCCGATGACCTGGGTTCGATTCCCCGCATGGGTACAATGTGCAAACCCAATATTGATGTTGTTGAAACACTGCTAAATTCGGCGTAAACTAAACTCACTCACTCACTCAAGAAGTTTAACACGAATCTGCCCTTTTTGCCACAGGTGGATTATCTTTTGTGGAAGACGAGTACAATGTATTATTTGTGTGTAACATCAGTATGACACCAGTCCTTTATAAATATTATGGTATCAGATAAGGGTAGTGTTGACTCTGATATTGGTCAGTTCTTATTTTGGGTGTATACACTTTGCCCTTACACGTGAAATGAGTGTGTGATATGTGTATATATCACAGGAGTAGTATAGGGAATGACAGTTCTAAAACACTTTCAAGAAAAGTCTCTACAAAGCCTTATTTACTAAATAAGGCTTTGGTTGGGACCTTAGCTCTTGCTACTATTACCCCTACTACTTAACGTGTGTTGGAGGTAACACTGTGCCGTACGGTACGATCAATACAGTTTTGACTGACCATATAGGATCGGTGGCTCGCTTACGGCTATCGCCCTCGTGTTCCCCTACTACTTAACGTCTGTGCCTATGTTATGTTTATATCAATGAAACAGTTTAACGTGAACCGCCTACGATCTCTTTGGTGTTCATAATAAAGGCTTGCTGGGCTTTTTGTATCCCCTGTTCTATGTACTTTTTTTCTCGTCCTCGCTGATAGCAGACTTACGAGACTTGGATCGAATATCTTGTTTCATTCCGTTATATTTTTTGAGTTCAGAGAGGATTGAACGAAACTCCTCTTCTGAGATCTTACTATCAGAGAGTGCCGTGGAAATACGCTCACTCACTGTGTTCAGCTTTGCTTCGGCCAGAACCCTGATCTCGTCGTGTTTCAATGCCTTACGATGAAGTCTGCGTGATACTAACTTAAGCGCCAATCCTGCCAACCCTGCCACCCCAGCTGTTATTTCAATACCTAGCACTATAGGTGCAGCCACGATGGTAGCCAACAACCCAACGCCTGCCGCCCCTAGTCCCATGCTGGTTGCCATAAGGGTAGTGTCAGCCCCGTCCACGATATTGAAAGCTCTATTGTACTTCTTACATAGTGCTTTCCGCGTGTCACGGTCTTGTTCTAGTTGACGTTTCACATCACATAACTGCCTCAAGCGGAACCCATCTACGGTTTCCAACGTCTTCGCTACTTCCTCTACGACTGGGTACAGACCCATCCTATAATATATATTATGAAAGATATTTTAATTGGGTTTCAGTTAATAGTCCATAAGTGAATTTGAAGTCTATAAGGTCTATACCACTATTCAGGGTAATAGGTGAGAGGTTAATAGACTTTCCTGTTGTAATAAAAAACCCACTGAGGCTTATTAAGCGGTTTATATGACCCGGGGTATCCCGTTGTATAACAATACGACAATGTTGACCTAGGTGTTCGTCATACCAGTGTATTGACACCCCGGGTACAATTTGGTGTACTCTTGAGTTGTTTTCATTGCTTAAATAAAAGAAGACTTCTATGATGAGTGTGGAAGGGGAGGATATATCAAGAATATTTATATTACTCAAACGATTGCTAAATGTTAATTTATTTTTTCCTACAGACATTAACCTATTTCTGGAATTAATAGATATCATGAATCCCCTCTCCGGAATGATGAAATCCCCGATCCAGCTACCGTTGTTACTAATCTTAGAGATCCACTGATTTTTGTCCATTGTGATATAAGGTGAGGCGAGTGTTAAGTTGATCTTCCATTTAGGCTCTTTAAAATCTGATAACGACACCCGTCTGTACACGTTGTCTTTGAAGTGCAGGATATATAAGGTGTCTTCCTCACCAGGCTGATCGAATCCCTCCGTATCTCCTAGGTCGTTAAGCGTAGTGTTGGGTCGATGACTGGTCATTATTATACTATTACGATATAATTTCCAACTGGTTTTTTGATAATAGTTCAGGGGTGAACTTCATACCCATGAAGTGTATGTTGGCAGGTAGGAAGATATTGGTTAGTGATATATTGTTTTCCACGATCACGTTGACCCCCTGCAGACTGGTGTTGGAGTCGGAACCCACCCGCACGTAAACGTTGCAAACTTGATACTGGTGTCGTTTCACCCACCCGAGTTTGATCCCCTTCACGATCTCGACATCATTCCCCGATGGTTCCCCTAGGTAGACTTTGATGATCAGTGTTGAGTTTGCCGGTAGACTCTCTAGTATAGTGACCACGCCTTCGAATTCAGACACCAACTGCAATTTCACGTTTTGTATGGCTGGTTTACTCGATAGCATGTGGGCTGCAATAGTGTTAACTGGGCTGACGACTACGCTACGTCTCTGAGTTGGGACGTAAGCCACGAGCAGGGTTCCATTGTTCACGACTTTGTTTAGGTGGTTGTCTTTGTTATCCGTGAACACGTAGGGAGAGACGAGTCTAATATTGAGAAACCAGTCGTCGTTATCGGGTAACAACACCCACTTGTCATCTTCGGTGAAGACGAGCATATATGGTTTGTTTTGGACGACGGTAGTGCTCTCAACATCGTCTAAGTCGAACAGTTTACCCCCGAACGATGGGTATATTATCCAGTTATTATCACCGGTGTTGACAAGGGCGTACTTAGTGTTGACTTTTGCTCTTGCGGTATCTACTATATCACTTAGGGCTCCACCGGAGGTGACTTCAACGCGTTTGTAAATGTTGTTTTTCAGTTGCAAGGCGTACGTTTTACCATCTACTCCGGGAGCGTCGAAACCGCGCGTGTCTCCGAGGTCGGAGATCCCGATATTGACGCATTTTTTCACTCCGGGCCCTTGTGCGCTGGTCATTTTACATGAAGCGTTAAGCTGAGGTATCCTATATTTACAGGATTATGATTTATATCTAACACCGATATTGTCAGCTCAGGTATGTTGCCCTGGATTAATCTCTTATACTGTCGTGGTGAAAACGACTCAGTTCTACCGTCGTTGTATTTCTCAGTTTTCACCGGCACTGCTCTCAGTATAGTGGAAGGGTGACCTCCTTGAATGTTGTACGTTGTGCTCACCTGACCGAGATGAATGTACAGCTCTTGGTACGGTACTAGATCGGGTAACTTCGTGCCTGTGACGGTTGTTGTTGGTTTTATCTCGTCAGGAGACATACCGAGTATCCTCGCTAATGGTCGGCCGAGCCTCAATGAGGTTCTTCCGTTGTTGATTAACACCACTGTACCGTTTGAGTCGTTCATCTTGAGTTCGGCTCCCAGGGGTTTGAAGACCTCGTCGTTTAGAGAGCACACGCTGTAGTAGCCGTCAGTTATCTGGCTGCGAGTTCCACTGACGAACAGCTTATTGTTGCTGACGTTGATGTTAGTCCATTGCGGTAGGTAGGTGATATCGCAGAGTGCGACTTCGAGTTCGCCTGACGTGTTATCGATCGCGTGCGTCAGCTGAACGGCCTCGCCGCTCGTTATTCCTGGAAGTGTTATGTACATATTATAATAGGTTTAAAACAACCTTTATTAATATCTTTGAAAACTATGTCGTGTCCGTTAATAACATGCAGGCGGTGGTAAACTGGAATCAAAACCCAATGCAGTTTTGGCAGAACCAACTCAACTTTGCTGTGTGGTGTGCGACGACAGGGTCGGGTGTGACACTAGACTACGGTATAGACGAACTGAGTAAGGCAGTCATTTTGTTTCATATTTATTATCAAACGAGACGAATATTGAAGGAAATAAGTGCTCCTCTTCCCCAAGATAAAGCGTGGAGTATGCCGAATAACCCCTATGATAAACGCGCTTATGAACGTGTTTGTGGGGAGTTTGAGATTCCAACGAATAAAGACTTTCGCCTTCCTGGTGTGAACCATGGTCTTGGTATAGTTCTCGTGTACTTCTACAGGTCCGGAACATATCAGGCCGGTTCTAAAGATGGTTCATACAACCCACACCGTCATACATTTACAGGCCCCACAACGAATGAACAGATCCATGTCAGCTGTATAAAGCAAACCAATCCTGATGCAGCCACAGCCTGGACTAAAATGATCTCAAAAACATCGAAAGAATTCACTCGTGCTGGTACAATACGCTTGAACGACTCGATTCGAACGTACGTGTGGGCGCTGTTGGGTGCGCAGTCGATGACACGTTCCAACATCCTCGGTAAGGGAACTGCTTACGACGCTCAGAAACAGTTCGTTTCCAACGTTGAGGATGCTATCAATTCTCCAGTTGATCTCCCGCGGGCCATCGACCGTTACCAAAATGTGTTAGAATACGCCAGATCGAAAGTCAATTACGTGTTCGGCGTGGGGTTGTACATGGCTCCGAGTGATATGCAACTGAGAGTAAAAAAAGTGGTGGGTTATAACAACAAAATAGTCATAGCCACGAAGGATCAAAAGTTGGGTATCAACCCCGATATTAACACCACCTATATCCCACACATCCCACCACGTGAAAAGGGTATAGTGGCGCCACCCCCGGAGTCTAAAGTTCAACCAACACCACAGGAGGTAGCCCCCCATATTCAGGCCTCCTACCAGCAGCATATTGATAATAAAACGGCCCTGGTGGTTGGTGGGGTAGCTTTGGGGCTTATTTGGTTAAAGATTTCTTAGCCGCTACGTACACCAGACCCGCCACGGCGACGATGGCTGCCCACAGGTTTTGACTGAGCCACGTGGCAGTTTTAGTCAGAGCGCTCAACAACCACGAGACGATGCTACCCAGGATGCCGGGAAGGGCTTCGGCGGCTTTACCAGCCAGTTTAGCTAGGCCTTCCCCGAGTTTTTTTATCCAGTCTTTAACACCACCGCCGGGGGGTGTGGGAGTTCCCCCCACAAGGGTACCCCCTGTCAGTGACACCACCAGGGTTGATATGATGAAACCCAATGCAGTCAGAATGCTGGCGATGGTGATCCCTTGCTCCCGGAACAATATCCGAATCCTGTCTGCTAACGTGGTGTCTCGGTGGAGGACTTGATTGATGGTTTCCCGCACACGGTTGGTCTGGGATCTAAGCTTTTCTTTGTAGCCGGACGCTGTTTCCAACCAGGTCTGCCTTTCATCTTCCAAATTACGTATTCGTTCCTCGATGGTGGTTTTCATAGACTCATCCTCAGTTTCACCGAGTTTTTTCTTTTCATAGGCGATTTTGTCGTCTATCTCACTCACTTTGGCCGTGCTTTTCCAGAGCTGACCACGAATGGTTTGCATCAACAGGTCCAACCCCCGCAGTTCCCGAAAGGTATGTTCGAAACCCGGGAAGGGCTTGTTCTCGTAATCAGCCAACACCTTTTCAATATTATAAGTCATGTTTTGAACCGATGTGGCGTCCCTGATGCCTTCCAGATCTTGATTGACCTTCGGGGGAATCTTACGTCGCGCGCCACCGTAATCTCTGAAACCTAGTTCCTTGCGGACAAAGTCAATTTTATATTTACCTTTCAATGTTGATAAGGCAAGCGGTTCTCTCGAGTTTTGATGCATGAGATCGATCTCCTGGTTATTATATAAAAAACGCAGCGTACCATCTCTATCGAGGGTAAACCTGGTATAGTCTCGCCCCCACGGCTTGATTTTGTCTCTCTTTTCAACTGCGTTGTAATAATCGTCGACGGCGCCCTTAATGAGTTCGACATCCGGCTGTAGGCCAGTACTGAATGAGGTCTCCTTCTCGGTCTCTGCATTATTCTTAGGATAATCCCACTCATCATTCATAATCTCATCCCCCATATTATCCATAGGTATGTTTTCAGCCATTATTTAGTATTAAAAATATATTTCATATATATATAACAATGTACGGCAGAAAATTAGATCCTTTCAGAAGATTGAGAGAGCCATTAGGAGCCAGAGCCGTGCGCCACTCGGTGACCATCACCAACAATCCCAGCAAGATAGACCAGAATCAAACTCTGCTGGTTAGATTTCCAAACCTTGGTGAGAATGACCTCATTGTACCAGGCACTGTTCGACTGGCGTTCAATATCACGTTGACCTCCGACAACGACAAACGCGCGCTAGTGCGGAACGTGGGTCGAGCTATCATCAAGAAAACGACCGTCAAGATCAGCGGTAACGAGGTGCTGAGCATCGACGACAGCGACGTGTTTCACTGCTACAAGGATCTCTGGAAAAGCGAGGGAGAACGAGTCAATGATGTGTACCAGGGTATCAGCAAATCAACCCGGGCGCGCATAGGGTATGTCTTCACGCCAGACCAGCTAGACAAGCTATCGGACGGTGAAAAGGCCATCGCTCGAGCATACGGGAATCGATTCTGCGTGCCGCTCGACTTCGAGTTGCTCACGGGACACGCGCCGTTTTACCAGGCCGCGCTGGGTGATAGGCTCGAATACGAGCTCACGTTTAACGACTATAGCAAAGTAGTGGTTACGTCGAACGGTGATGAGGCCAGTTATGCCATAGACAACATCTCTCTGGAGTTCGACATGGTCACTAGCCCGGAGCTGGCCAGGCAGGTTCGAAGCCAGTACTCTGGGAAGATGGCTATCCTGTACGATCGCGTACTGAGGCATAGATCAATCGTGCGAGATAAGAGCGACACTGTGTGGAATATCAACCTGAACGTGTCGGCGCGATCGATGAAAGGTATCCTGGACGTCCCCGTGGAGGATTACGAGCCATTCCAGAGGAACAGCGAGAAGTTTTTCAACCCCGAGATTGAAAAGGTGGAACTGACCATCGAGGGCGTGCCAAACCAGCTGTTCAGTCATGGTATGAGGCCACACCAGCAGTGGGATGAGATAAAAAAGCTACCAGTGGGGAATTACATAACAAAGGACCTGGACCTCGGCTCCGTGCAGATCGGTGAATACCTGACCACCAAGTACGCCCTATGGTTGGACATGCGATCCACGGATGATGATAAACTGCACGGTAGCGGGCGCCGTATAGATAACGGCAGCGAAGGGATAACCATCCAGATTACTAAGAAGGCTCAACCCGCTGGTAAGTTGAAATTATATCTGTACGTTATTATGGACGCGCAACTTAATATAGACAATGGGAGATTCGTGCAAGCCATCTACTGATGGGGGGTACCCCCCCAACAATAAACAGTCCCCACTGCCCCACCTACCCACTGACCCACACTGCGCCATAGTGTGCGGGCAGACTGGCTGTGGGAAGACCGTTTTCGTGTTGGATATGTTAGAGGGTTACTACAAGGATGTGTTCGATAACATCGTTATCATGTGCCCTACTCTGAGCATGAATAAAACGTACGTGCGACCTTGGGTGATGACGGACCCGGACGTACACAAAATCGACCCTGGAACACGCCTGCAGGACTGGTTGAAAGCTCTTCACGAGAAATTTAAAGGGGAACCGACGCTGTTTATACTGGACGACTGCAGCGCTAATCGCGAGATAACAAAAAAGAGAGACATGCTATCGTACCTGGCCTTCTCCGGCCGGCATGCAAATCACAGCGTCTGGGTGCTAACGCAGAAGTTCAACTCTGTGTTGAAAGACCTCAGGGAGCAGACGCGATGGGTGGCCTTATTTCACTGCAAGGACAGGGATTCGTTCGAGGAGTGTTTGAGAGAGAACGATGTGATGAGTAAGTTAGAACGGGAACGGGTGAAGAAACAGCTCGCTGAAACTAAACACGCTAAGCTCGTGCTAAAGACCGACCAACCAGTAGCATATATAGTATGCTAAGCAAAGCTAAGCAAAGCTAAGCAAAGCTAAGCTAAAGCTAAGCAAAGCTAAGCATATAGCTATGATATTTGAAGTGTTTGTCGTGTGCA
Source organism: Haliotis asinina (assembly GCF_037392515.1). Taxonomy (NCBI): domain Eukaryota; kingdom Metazoa; phylum Mollusca; class Gastropoda; order Lepetellida; family Haliotidae; genus Haliotis; species Haliotis asinina. The sequence goes on from NC_090290.1 coordinate 2,074,249, forward strand.
ACTTAACCTTCATTTCTCTGTGTTTTGTCTGCATCGGGTATTATATAGTTAAAACTAAATCTTACTTGTTATATTATAAGATGGAGTGTGAGGAATTGCTCGAACAGTTGGGGGTCTCCCCCACGCCGCCGGCAGGCCCCACTGATGATAAGCGAGAGAAACTGGTGGCGTTGGCTGTTGGTGGCAAAGCCAAACATTACTTTGGAGACTACACTCCGGATAAAATTCACAAAATGTCAGCCGAAGAAATCGATAAGCTGTACGCTAGATACGAGTCCCGGCTCGAAGCAGAAATGACAAAGACAATAGGATCGGCTATGACCCAGATATACACCGGTATTGTGTCATACTTCCTTCCCATTCCACCAGAGCGCCGGCTTTACCTGTGGGAGGACCTAGATAAAGACCCTTTTATCGAACACGCCGTGAGCTCTATCAGCTGCGAGCTGTACCACAAATATGGTATGTTGTTGGCTCCAGTGACGGCGGCGATTATCACGGCAAAACATTGTCAATTTGAGAGAAAGAATAATAATAATAGTATAGATGGATGCTGCACAGGAAACCCCAGTGGAGGTACCCCCAACAGTGATGGAGGAGACCCCACCCCCAACAGTGAGTCCCGAGGTGACGGTGGAAACCCCTTCAGTGGGGGTGCCCCCAACAGTAACCAGGCAGAAGAATCCTAAGAGAGTAGCTGCCGGTAAAAAACGGTGGTGTAACCAACATAAAGTGGCCAACCCAACCCGACTGTTGTTGGCTGTAGGCGTAACTGCTGCCTTGGCTATCTCGTGGTTATACGTGGGGGTACCCTCCCACAGTGAGCCACCACCCAACAGTGAGCCCCCCATCCCCACAGTCGACCCGCATATCATGTTATAATTTTAATATTTTATATCATATACATAATGTCTGAGGGGAAAACGTTCGTCAACGACGCATACCACGCCACAGTGGTCGCCAGTCTAGCCGTAGGGTACGCTCGGTTGACTAAAATGGTACTTAAACAACCAACTATCAAGCTAGATTTCAACCTGCAGGATATGGGTATGCTTATAATGAACCTTGGTATGGCGATGGCTACAAAAGACATCCTAGTAAAACAAGGAATAATACCTGAAAATATAATGAAATAAATATAGGGATGGCCACGATAGCTATGATGGTCGGTGGGGCGGTAGTGAATGCCCTGGCATTTTCCGGGAGTAATTTCCTCTTCTCGAAACTACGAGATGATCACGCGGCTGAAATACAGGAAGAAAGGAAGCGGCACGATCTCGCTACTGAGAAATTACAAAGGACACAGGCTGAGTACGCTAAAAAACGCCTCCAGAGGATCGATTTTATTAATGAACAACTCACGCGTGAAAACCATGCCGTTCAAACATTCAATGATGTCGATGAAGCAATGAAAGAATACTACCTACTAACTGGTAAACAATTGGAACCGCTCAATAAACCCACACTCGCTCAGTACTACACACCATCCAAGGGACAAATGAATCGTGAACTGGGCTTCATAGTGTTGGGTATAGCAGCTACTGCGTTGGTTGCGAAGCAATTAAATTAAAATACCTATATAAGTAAACATGAGACCCGCTCCATACCGATGCGAATACATACTTATGGGGAAGACCGAGGCCTGTGGTAGGAAATGCAGGAATCAGGGGTTCTGTTGTTTCCATATGGGAAGTCCTAACTACACGTGTTCTGTGTGTGGTATCGGGGTTAAAGGACACTACTGTCTATGTAAAGCTCACGGAGCGAACGTAGTCAGACATCAACTCATCTACGAGAATAAAAAAGGCTACATAAAAGAACGTAGGCGACTGCTCAAGATAGACTCCAATTAAATGTTTTACAATATATCCAACAGTGCGTGAAACAGCCACTTAAGGGTTACCTCCCTTTACTGTGAACCAATTAGACATTGGTTCTCTTAGGTGTAAACACTATGACTACTGTGAGCGAGCTGAAGCGGGTCGCAAAACAGAGAGGTGTGATCGGGTATTCTCGAATGCGGAAGTCAGCATTGTTGAGATTACTAGGTTTAGAAGCCCCTCCTACGGTAACACAATTAAAAGCTCAAGCAAAACAGCCTGGATACACGGGTTATTCAAACCTGGGGAGAGCCGGGTTAACCGCATTGTTATCACATGCCCCCGTACCCACTGTAAAACAACTGAAAGTCGAGGCACACGATTTGGGTTTAGGCGGGTATTCCCGTATGAGAAAACCACAGCTTGTAGAATTATTACGACAGAATAGAGCTATTGACCTACAGTTCGTGCGCACTGAGCGCGCTGTAGGCAACTATTTGAGAGGTTGGCGCATGCACGTTGATAGAAACATAGACATTACAGATATCAAGCCTCTGATAGCTGATAAGGTCAACCAGGAACTAAATAACCTAGGAAGTATCAAGTTTCAGATCACAGTGAAAATGTCGCTCGATAAGCAGGTTGGGAGTACCACTGAATATGTTCAGCCTTACTTCCGAGGTCAACAAGAGGTCGTCACACATACAGAGACCATTGACGCATCAATCAATACCAGTTTTCAGCAGATACGAGAATACCTAGAACGCTACACACACTTGGGGTCCGGGTGGGCTGTAGATAAAATCGATAATGTCTATCTAGACATAGCTAACTACGTGCCGTTCAGAGGCGGGTCATACCTAGCCTTGCCTCCCTACTATAGGAACAAACATGCCATAGTAAACGTTAAGAATAGAGGAAACGATTGCCTGAGGTTAGCTATCAGGTCAGCCTTATTTCCAGCTGACACTAATCCGAACAGGCCTTCTAATTATCCTCAGGATGATGGGCTCAACTGGGATGGTATAGATGAACCCACCCCCATATCCCAGATCACTAAAGTAGAAAAACAGAATAATATGGCTATAAATGTCTTTGGGCACGAAGGTAACAAAACAATAGTACACAGGGTCAGCGGGGTGAAGGATCGCCAAGTTATCAATATATTCATGATCCAACGAGGTGAAAAGTATCACTACACGTGGATAAAACATCTCAGCCGGTTGTTGCACGACCAGTCGAAACACGATGGGGAAAAACACTTTTGTGTACGATGCCTACACGGTTTCAGTCGAGCTGATTTATTAGAATCCCACCGGGAGGATTGCCAAGGTGTGGGGCAGACGGCTATACGAGTCGACATGCCTAAGGAAGATAACAAAATCCTAAAATTCAGTAACCACAAGAACCAAATGTCTGTGCCTTATATCATATACGCCGACTTCGAAGCCTTAGTTGTGGGTGGGGATTCCCCCAGTGGTGCCGCCGGCGAGGCTCCCTTCACCCACAAGACACAAGAGCATAAAGCCTGTGGGTTTGGATACATTGTCGTCCGTTGTGACGGGGAAACGAAAGCTCCGGTAGTGTATAGGGGCCCTGACGCGGCTGAAAGGTTTCTAAAGTGTTTGCAGGAGGAAGAAAAAATTATTAGGAATGCATTGTATAGAATCGCTCCCATGCGTCTGACCCAAGACGACAAGCTAGCTCACGCTAGTAGCACTAACTGTCACGTGTGTGACTCACCACTTAACGGTGATTCGGTGAGAGATCACTGTCACATAACTGGTAAGTATAGAGGCGCCGCTCACAGCGCGTGCAACCTCAAGCTTAAAATCAACCTTAAGACAATAAACATCCCCGTTGTCTTTCACAACTTGAGAGGGTACGACTCACACTTGATCATGCAGGCCATCGCGAAAATCGATGGTAATATAACGTGCATCCCCAACAACATGGAGAGATACATCTCCTTCAGCTTAAACGGACTTAGGTTCATTGACTCGTTTCAGTTCCTCCTGTCGTCACTCGACAGTCTGGTCAAGGCCAACAATACCTTCCCTATCACCGATCGATACACAGACGCCGAGACTAGACCCCTGCTTATGAGGAAGGGTGTGTACCCCTATGAGTACATGGATAGTTGGGTCAAGTTCACCGAGACCAGACTACCCCCTATTGACTGCTTTTATAGCAAGCTGAATGAGGCGTCCGTCTCACGAGATGATTACTCGCACGCGACTAACGTATGGAATAAACTGGGTTGTAAGAACCTGGGTGATTATCACGACCTGTACTTGAGGACAGATGTACTGCTGTTAGCCGACGTGTTTGAGACGTTTAGGCGGACGTGTTTCAAGCATTCTAAACTCGACCCCGCATGGTATTACACCAGCCCAGGTCTGTCGTGGGACGCCTTGCTTAAAAAGACCGGAGTTAATTTGGAATTGCTCACAGATTACGACATGCACCTATTCATTGAGAAAGGCTTGCGAGGTGGGATTTCCATGGCATCCAAACGATACGCTAAAGCAAATAATCAATACGTGAAAGGTTACGATCCTAACAAGCCAACCAATCACATTCTCTACCTCGACGCAAACACCCTGTACGGCTGGGCCATGAGTCAGTATCTACCTACAGGGGGATTCGAATGGGTACCCCACGTTGATGTTATGGGGGTTGCACCAGATTCGAACAAAGGGTATATCCTCGAGGTTGACTTAGAGTATACCAAGGAATTACACACATCACACAACAGCTACCCCCTGGCCCCCCAACGTATGAGGGTTAACCCAGACTGGATGTCTGAGTACCAACATAACTTGTCAGGTGGGCGTGTGACAGACGTTGAAAAACTCGTGCCTAACTTAATGAATAAGACCAAGTACATCGTTCACTATCGCAACCTACAGCTGTACCTGTCGTTGGGTATGAGGCTGACCAAAATACACAGGGTGCTCATGTTCGACCAGAGCCCATGGATGGAGCCCTACATCAGAATGAACACAGACCTACGAAAAAAAGCCACCAGTGATTTTGAGAAAAATCTCTACAAGCTCATGAACAATTCGGTGTTTGGTAAGACTATGGAGAACCTGAGGAAACGCGTGACCGTGAAGCTGGTTCGGTCGAGTGAGGAAGACAAGCTCAGGAGATTGATAGCCAGTCCGGCATTCAACCGTAGTAAGATATTCACAGACAACCTGGTTGCCCTACACATGAAGAAAAGCCACATAAAATTCAACCGGCCTGTTTACGTGGGGATGAGCATCCTCGATTTATCCAAACACCTGATGTACGACTTTTACTACAACGAGCTCAAGAAACAGTACGGCGACAGGTGTGAAGTGCTGTACACTGACACGGATTCCCTGCTGTTGGAAATTCGAACCGAGGACGTGTACGAGGACATGAAAAATACGATTTATACGACACCAGCGACTACCCTAAGACCCATGCCATACACAGTACTGTAAATAAAAAGGTCCTAGGTAAGATGAAGGACGAGTGTGCTGGCACGCCCATAGCCGAGTACATAGGTTTGAGACCTAAGATGTACTCCATACTGAAAGCCGACAATAGTGAGATCCGGAAGGCTAAGGGGGTTAAGAAGTATGTGGTGAAACAACACATCAAACACGCCAGATTCAAGGAAGCCCTGTTCAAGACCCGTACCTTTAGGCATAAAATGAACACACTTAGAAGTGATGGACATAAGATATACGGACTGACTATAAACAAGACGTCCCTGTCGCCTATGGACACGAAACGTTGGATAGCTATTGATGGGATAAACACATACGCGTATGGACATGAAAAAATTTGAGACTATTTACTACAGCCCGCGTGGGTACTGGAAAGGAGCTAGCGCAGTAGATAAGCTAGCTAAAATAGCGCGAGTACCCCCGGAGGAAGCCAAAGCGTGGCTTGAAAAACAAGCCCTGTGGCAGATCTATTTGCCGGCACCACGCTACGTGCCTAGAAGGAGGTTCGGTATTAACATACCTAATAGCGTTCACCAGGCAGACCTACTGTTCCTACCCCACGACAAGAGGTACAAGTATGCCTTAACCGTAGTGGACGTAGCCAGTCGTTACAAGGAAGCCGAACCCTTGACCACAAAAGATTCGGCCCAGGTAGCCAGAGGATTCGAACGCATATACAAACGCAGCCCGCTGACGTGGCCAACAGAGCTGCAAGTTGACCCCGGACGGGAGTTCATGGGTGCCGTGTCACAACTGCTAGCCAAACATGATACAAAGGTCAGGCGTGGCACGGCCAGAGCCCATCGCAGCCAAGCCATAGTTGAGAGATTTAATAGGACTTTGGCTGAGCGCTTGTTCGGCCATCAGTATGCTAGGGAGATGGCCACCCCTGGAAAACGATCGACTGAATGGGTCACGAGGTTACCCAAGGTGGTGTCGGCAATCAACCATGAAGTCACCCGTCTCACCGGTAAGAAACCGGCAGACGCTATCAAACTAAAATCAATAGTTGCAGAGTCGGCCGCTCCATTGCGTGGGAAGGAGAAACAGATACCAGATAGGGCCCTAGTGAGGTATCTATACCAGCCGGGGGAACACGAGGGTGATAGCCGTAAGCGGGCCACCGATCCTATATGGTCAGTCAAAACTTACAACATAGATAAAGTGGATATGAAAGCCGACGAACCTAACTTGTACTACTTAGGGCCGGGTAGGGGGTTTGTAAGAGAAGAATTATTGATCGTACCGTACGGCACAGTGTTACCTCCTACCAACACACGGTAATAGTAGCAAGTAGGCACAGTAATTACCGCCAACTTTTTTGTAGTAGGGGTAATAGTAGCAAGAGCTAAGGTCCCAACCAAAGCCTTATTTAGTAAATAAGGCTTTGTAGAGACTTTTCTTGAAAGTGTTTTAGAACTGTCATTCCCTATACTACTACAGGTAAACCCATATTCATGAGAAACCTTGCATTGAATAACTCATGGTCTGGGGATTGTAAAAGTTAATTAAAATATGTATGTTGGTCTGATGGCCTCATCTGTCTGTCAAGATGTTTATGTGCAATCATAGCCTAATGCAACCCAAAATTCCTTTTCTACTACTTAGTTGTATGGTTTACGTCCATAAAAATAGAAGAAACATCATCACTGAGATTTGTCAATGTTACAATGCTTGTTTTGGAATCAATGTTGCTTGACAGGCCTGTGACAACTATCTGCAATTAAACTATTCCAGCTTGTGTCATTGCGTACTTCCCCAAATCCACGTCCAGCACATAGCGACTTTCAACAATGCTGCTGTTGTTCACTGGTATCATCTCCATGTTGTGTCTGCCACTGTCGGTCGTCGGCGCGGCTGATGTCAGGGACGCCCTGATATACAAAATGGAAATCTTTATTCCTCCCAAGGAGGGGAGGGACGAGACGGCGGACATTCTGCAGATTAAGAAGACAGTTGAGACCTGAAGGATATCACGGTTATCTTTGCATTTAAGGTTTGTACCATTAATCTAATTACAATTTAGAGCAAATTTGTTAACATTTCTCACTTGATTGAATGAATATTATTAGGTTTAAGTGATTTGAATGGGAGGTTAAGAAAATGGGTCCGGGCAATTAATGATATCATGAACATGTGAATGAGTGAGTGAGTTAAAATGTAACGTCACATTGGCAATTTTTCGGCCTTATAGAGGCGAGAAACATTTGTTTTAATTATAAGAAATATCTGTCGTAAAGGACAGTAAAACAATAGCAAGCTGTCACAATTTGAATCTAAAAGTTAACCATTTCGACTGAAGACTTTATTCAACACACAGATCAATAGTGTACGTCATACCATTCAAATACGAGCTTTTGACAGCAGTCATCAAGGTAGTGAATACGTAATTTACTGTAATATTCACAATGTACAATGTAATATAATGCTCAACAATACGTCCAGCATAATGCCTGATTATCCTTTGACACAACTGCACCAAACACGTGGATTTCTTTGTCTGTTGTAAATGTAATTATACAAATGGGGCGATGGAACTGAAAACAATTCGGGTAAAGCTCAGTGAAGATACTTTAATATGTTCTTATTATTGGTTGAACAGGAACTCGGAAGTCCGAGGATAGTTCTTGGTAAGTCACCATTGGAGAAAAAAGGCGACTATGCTTGTCGTAAGAGGCGACTAACAGGGTCGGGTGGTCACACTCGCTGACTTGGTTGACACATGTCATCGGTTCCCAATTGCGCATATCGATGCTAATGTTCTTTATCACTGGATCTAGACTCGATTATTTACATACCGCCGCCACATAGCTGAACGTTATCTTGTCCGAATAGCGCAGCTCCGATTGCCTGGTCCAGACAGTTTACATGCAGCTGTATATTGGTGAGTGCGGCGTAAAACGAAGCTAACTACTACTACTACTACTACTACTACTACTACTACTACTACTACTACTACTACTACTACTACTACTACTCCTACTGCTGCTGCTGCTGATGCTACCGGGCACCCGTGGCGAGCCACCTCCTCGTGGTGGGTGCTGGGTAACGCCAAGAGCTCGCCGATACCCCCGTTGTGGACCAGGGGGGATATTTGGTCCACCAACCCGTTTGCCATGGGTTGCGGCCCTGTGTCGGTGGAGGACGGGAGTCTGGGGGTTGAGGGCACTGGGGGCTTGTAAGCGTGTTCCCTTTGCTCAACATACCCCTTCGACCCTTACTTCACCTAGACGGGAGGTTGAATAGGCCCGGTTCAACCAATTAGCTGGTCATGCCAAGCCCTGTGCAAAGATTATAAAATTATTTATCATTGCACAAGTATGATTTGGAACTGATTTTGATTGATTTTGGTTTTGGCTTTAAAGTCTGAAACATGTTTGATGATGAATTATGTTGCTTTGAACTTTGCCTAGAGTCTTATGCCAGAAGGCGATGGCTCATGGGCCAATCTGGTAGTTTAATTATCTATAATTCTTCTACTGGAGTATATCATCCGGGTATCCTTGGGTGAGTGAGTGAGTGAGTTAATATTTAACGTCACATCGGCAATATTGCAGCCACATCGTGACGAGAACATACATGACAAAAAAGAATATATATGCATATTATGAACACCCTGTCTACGAAGGACAGTAAAACCACTAGACTATCACAGTTAATATTAAAACTAGTGTGGAAACTTATAAAAATATAACAGTATCATTATTTGGACAATACAATATAAAAACAGGCCATAGATCGCCAACACCAGAGGGTAGATCACCATACCAGGGACCATGGGGACTTACAGTACCTCTGCTACCTGCATGGTCCCTGGCTGGACTTACACCATCCCCCCAGCTGTTGGCGACTGTATGCTAGATTAGCCACAAATTAAAATGACACATATTCTACGATTAAAAAAGTGAAAGATTGAATCTGACTTAAATCGTTTTGGGACTTACATACCCTCTCAGGAGGACAATAATTTTATGGTACTTCAAACCCTTCGAGGATACAGCCACTAACAATCTCAGTTGCTAATTCAACTTCCAATCATAAAATACTTATTTATTTACATGTCAGTCAATAAATTCTATTCTTTTAAAAATGCAATAATCAAATGAGAACTTACATTACTAAAAAGGTCCTTCATAGTTCTTGATTTAAAATAATTGTCCCTTGTGATGGAATATTCAACACAGTCAAGCAAGACATGCTTGACCGTGATTATTTCATCACAAGGGACGCAGAACGGAGGGTCCTCACCTTTCAAAAGATATTCATGCGTATACCTAGTGTGGCCAATACGACATCGTCGTATAATGACCTCTTCAAATCTGGACCGACATCCCAAGTAGGTGTAACCAACAAATGGTTTTATTGCATGTAATTTATTGATACCTACTTGGGTGTCCCACTTCTTCTGCATGAGATCACGAATGTAAGATCTAATGGTGGCTTTATAATCACTGTAAGGAATAAGAAGTGGTGATACAGATTTGCTGAGCGCTGCTTTAGCAGCAAGGTCAGCCAATGTGTTACCAGAGATTCCAACATGGCTGGGTAACCAACAGAAGACGATGTCGTATTGGCCAGTTGCAAGATAGTTATAAAGTTCAATAATTTCTATTGAAAGTGGATGTTTACATGCTAGGTTTTTAATAGCCTGAAGGCAAGAAAGAGAGTCTGAATAGATTATGTACTGTTTATGTTTAGGATGTCTTTGGATATATTTAAGGGCTGTTAATATGGCGTTAGTTTCAGCTGTAAAAATAGAACTATTGTCTGGTAATCTAGAAGATATTGTTCTGGATCCAATGACAGTAGCATAAGCCACTGCGCCACCGCCCTTAGACCCATCTGTAAATAAGGATTTATAACCGCAATATTTATGTTTCAACTGATTATATTCTTGTTTGTATTGTAGTTCATTAGTTTCTGATTTTTTAAATGTCCTTAATGTTAGGTCAACTTGTGGCCTAACCAATTGCCAAGGAGGAGAAGAAAGAAGACGGGAAGGAGCTATGTTTTCCAGCTCAATGCCGGCCGAAGAAAGAAAGGGTTTAATTCTGTGTCCGAGAGGTGGAACAAGAGAACACTTTTTGTTGTATAAATCCTCGTAGAGAGGATTGAAAACACAGTTATATGCCGGGTTAGATTTGTTAGAGTATAGTTTTGTAGCATATTGTAAAGATAATTTTATACGTCGCTGAGTGACAGATGGCTCATCTGCCTCGACATAGAGACTGTCAACGGGAGAAGTTCGAAAAGATCCAAGACATAATCTTAGACCTTGATGATGGATAGAATCTAACATTTTGAGACTGCTTTTACAGGCTCCACCATATACAATGGAACCATAGTCAAGTTTGGAGCGAATGAGTGATCTGTATAAGTGAAGTAGGGTGGTTTGATCGCCTCCCCATTTTGAATTTGAAACAACTTTTAACAAGTCGAGTGCCTTCAAACATTTAACTTTAAAGGATTTAATATGTGGCAAGAACGTCAAGTGGGAGTCAAATATAAGACCCAGAAACTTGGCCTCTTTAACAACTTTAATAGGTGTGCCGTTAAGATACAGTTCAGGGTCCTTATGTGGTTTGTATTTACGGCAGAAATGTTTACAGTTAGTTTTTGACTTAGAAAATTTAAAGCCGTTTTCCAAACACCATTTATTTATCTTGTTCAGACACAACTGCATTTGCCGTTCAATAGTATGCATGTTTTTACCTCGACATGAAATGTTAAAATCATCCACAAAAAGTGATCCATCAGTTGAATCGTTTAAAACCTTTGATAAACTGTTTATCTTGATGCTAAAAAGTGTAACAGACAAAATACAGCCTTGTGGTACACCCTGATCCTGATTGTAATGATCAGACAGGGTAGAGCCCACGCGGACATGGAATTGTCTGTTATTTAAAAACTTGGCAATAAATTGAGGCAAACGACCTCGCAACCCGAAGTCATGTAAATCTCATAAAATGCCATATTTCCAAGTAGTGTCATATGAAAATTCATCCATAAAAAAATTCTTGTCATCTTTAGTGTCATATGCTTTTTCAAGATCAAAAAAGATAGACACAGAGTGTTGTTTGTTAATCAGTGCGTTTTTTACAAATGATTCTAAACGCACTAAGTGATCGACAATACTTCTGTTTTTGCGGAAACCACATTGTATATCTGTGATAAGGTTATTAGTTTCCAAGTACCAAACAAGTCGATTATTTATCATGCGTTCCATGGTCTTGCAAACAGGTCAAGGTCAAAGAATAGTGTGGTGGTCTTTCTCACGAGAGCCAATTTTTCTGTGAATTTGTGACTTTTGATGCAGTGTAATTGCTCTAAGAAGTGACAGAAGACGGGTGAAACTCCGGAGAAAAGGATCTGCAGAAGATTCTAACCGATAGACTCTCATCTTGAGTGAAAAGTGAGTTTTTATGGATCTACCCGCCTCCCAAGATTTTGTAAACACAGTAATGGCGTCGCCGGTAGCCACCTCAGTCGCTCAGACAAGACTCCGCACTGCTTGTCTCTCAGTCCTAGATGATAAAAAACGTCCCCTGGATGAAGACACGATTCTCATCTCCACCAAGAAACAGAAGGGTGCAACTGATTCTGATGAGAATATTATACATGTGAAGGGTGATAGGTGTGAGCAGGGTGAGTGCACGAAAACTGTGTCAGATGTATTAGATGCCATAAAGGACATGAAACTATACTTCAATGAAAGGTTTGCCTCCATGGAAAAGCGAGTTGAGAACAGGTTTTTCGATATGGAAAATAAAATGTTTGACAAATTTCAGTCGGTCTTAAAGGAAGAAATAAATTCAGTTAAAGAAGATATAGACTCACGATTCACTGATGTAAACAGTGAAGTAAACCGCTTGAAAGAAAATCATAATGAGCTTGAGCAGAAGGTTGAACGAGAAGTCAGGAATTGTAAGTCCTATGCTGAAGTAGCAGGCTCGCAGTCGATGTGCTATCGTAACATTGTCCTTAGGAATGTGCCTGAATCCAGAAATGAGAATGTGATCAACAAAGTGAACGGTGTGATCAAAGATGGTCTCCGGTTAGGGGAAATTAACATTGAGACAGCTGAAAGGAGGGAATCTCAGGGGTCAAAATATCCAGGGGTTATCGTTGCTACATGCAGGACAGCTGATGACAAAAGGTGTATACTCAGTCATAAGAAGAGACTACGTGACAGTGCCATGTATCACTCTGTTTATATTATGAGCGACAAGCCACTGCAACAGAGGATCATGGAGTCTAACATGAAGGTGATTGCCGAGACGGTTGGAAGAGGCTGCCTTAGGATGAATGGCAGTCGAGTGGAGAGGGTGGACTTTCAACGCAACGACAGGCGCGGGGATCGTCACAGTCAACGTGACAACGGTCCACTTCGCAGTCAGGACGATCGTGGCTCGCGAATACGAGGAGATCAACATGCACGTGGCAATGTTGATACACAGATATCACGTGATCACCACCGGGCCAATCAGGACACTGGACATCACTCGGATGAAGGTCATAGGTGGGAGCATGCACGCGGGAGAGCTAGGAGAGCCAATCAACGCCACTCTGACTAGGCCCGTTGCGGGTTCTGGAATGTGACGGGCTGGAGTGTGGACACTACTTCTGAAAACCATACGCTTCGTGAAACATTTGTACAACATCTTGATGTGGACATTCTAGGTTTAGCAGAAACGCACTTAATAAATGATAATAAAATAAAAGTTGATGGCTATACGTATTTTGGACAGAACAGAACACACATGCATCGTAAAGCCCGACGTGGGTCGGGTGGTGTTGGTTTCCTTATTAAGGACTCTTTCGTAGATAAATATACAGTGAGTATTTTAGACAGTTCAGTGGAAGGTATTTTGTGGATACAGCGTACGCATAAGACGTTTTCTAACTGTATATCTACGTACTGCGTGTGTTATCTTCCTCCTGAAAACTCAACGAGAAATGTGGACTCCTCGACATTTTTTGACTCACTATTAACCCAAGTTTTTAAATATCAAACTCAAAATATTAAATATATATGTGGTGATTTTAATAGCAGGTGTGGTGAAATGTGTGATTTTATAGAAGGGGTGGACATTCTACCCAATAGGCATGTTATAGACACTGTGGTGAATGGTAATGGTCGTTTGTTTATAGACTTTCTCATTAATGCCAATTTTTGTATTGTTAATGGGCGCAACGATTCTGCTACCTCTGATTTTACATATATCTCCTCTAGTGGTTCGTCTGTGGTCGATTACTGTTTAACTTGTTATGAACAGTTAGATAACATTTCCGATTTTCAAGTAATCAGACCCACGGAGCTGATTGATTGGGCTAAACTGGCCAGTGTTGTGGACACTCAATGTGTGTTGAAATTAGACCACTCAGTATTAGTATGGAAGTCATCGTTACAGGCCTGTTGTGATTATCCCGATACTATCGATCACCTGACGACTGGGGTTGGAACTCTGAAATATGACACAACGTGTGTGCCTGATAATTTCCTAGCTGGAGCCGAGGTGCGACATGCTGTCAAAGTTATCGTGGACAAGCTCGAAATGTCAGCCTCTAACCAATGCGACGTGGATGAAGCGTGTACTTCTTTTACAAACACTGTAATGCAGGAAATGTTTGAGAAACTACCTACAAAACGTGTCTGTTTCGACTCTAGGAATGGTAACAAGAAAAGAAGAACTAAAAAGCCTTGGTGGAATGAGGAACTTTCTCAAAAGTGGAATGAGATGTGTGCTGCGGAAAGAGAATGGTGTAATAATCATGGGTCCAGTAGAAGAAATCTTAAGTGTATTTATGTGATGAAACGTAAAGTGTTTGACGCTGGTGTGAAGAAAGCCAAACGGGCATATACTCGGGAATCTTTGGTGGAGCTAGAGACAATGTGTGATGCTAACAGTAAAGATTTCTGGAAGAAGATCGGGAGGGTGGGAGTTGGTTTTAATAGGAATAAAACCATTCCAATGGAAGTTAGACTTGACGATGGTTCTGTTTCGAAGGATTGATCGGTTGTCATGGAAACGTGGAGGAAATCCTACTCAACTCTGTTAAACGTCAATGCAAGTGCCACGCCCACAGAGACACAGCCCGAGAGTGATGACTCCCAAGCTAACGCAATACTTAACATGGATATCACTCTGGAGGAAGTCTACTCTGCTCTCTTACATGCAAAGACTGGGAAGGCTGTTGGTTATGATGGAATACCGGTTGAAGTACTGCGGAACGAGCAAAGTCTATTGTTTTTATATAACCTATTTTATACGTGTTTTAAAACGGCACAGATTCCGAGTGACTGGGGTAAAGGAATTATTAATCCGATACCAAAATCAAGTTCTAATGACACCCGTGACCCACTATCTTATCGAGGAATAACTATCACTAGCTCCCTTTACAAGCTTTATTGTAATATCTTAAATAATAGACTAAGTTCGTTTGTTGAATCCAGTGACCTGTTGATGGATGAGCAGAACGGGTTCAGGAGGAAGAGGTCTACCACTGAGCACATATATACTCTTACCTCACTGATAGAAACAAGGAAATCACTTGGGAAACAAACTTTTGTTGCTTTTATTGATTTCAGCAAAGCTTATGACAGCATTGACAGAGGTCTACTGTGGAATAGGTTGAAAGACTACAATATCAGCGGTAAAATGTATAATGCTTTAGTTTCACTGTACGAGAATGTGCAATCGTGTGTGCGGATAAATGGTTGTAGCACTGACTGGTTCAATGTCACCAGTGGACTGAGACAGGGCTGTCTTCTTTCTCCCCTACTATTCAACCTCTTTGTGAACAATCTTATCAGTGTTATGAAGGAACTTGGAATCGGCGTTTCCATTGATGGACAGCAACTTTCTGTTTTAGCCTACGCCGATGACATTGCTCTTTTAGCGGAGACTGAAAGTGATCTCAATATACTTCTGGATGTACTTGATAAATGGTGTGTGAGGAATAGACTGTCAGTCAATCCAGCTAAATCAAAAGTTGTGCATTTTAGAAGTCAATCTATGAAAAGAAGTGATGCTGTCTTTAGATGTGGTGCCTCTGATCTGGAAATTGTGGAATGTTACACTTACCTGGGATTGCTGTTAACGGGGTTTTTAGACTACAATAGGATGGGAAGGGCAGTTACAAGTTCAGCTAGCAGAGCACTCGGACTGTTAATCTCTAAATCTAAAATCTTAGGGGGTATGCTGTATGACACATACACCAAACTATATGATGCTATGGTCTGGTCAACTACTGACTACGGTTCGGCAATCTGGGGTCCGTATACAATCCCAGGAGTGAATGCTGTTCACAACAGAGCCATGCGGTTTTTCCTTGGAGTGCCTAAGTTCACACCTAACAGTGCGGTAATTGGGGAAATGGGCTGGACCCCTCCGTGTGTTCGCCAATGGTCAAGTGTTACCCGTTTTCATAAACATCTGTGCAATACTTCCCCGGATAGGCTGACACATAGAGTTTTCGAGTGGGCCAATAACAACGCGGGGAAGAAGAAAACGAACTGGAACCTGCGAGTTCACAAACATTTTAAGAAGTTTGACCTGGAACATTTTATTCCGCCCGACAATAGCTTCCACACAAATTTTATCGTCTCTGAAGTTTCAAAGTGCAACATGAATGTTTTTATAGAGCAATGGAAAGCTG
Organism: Haliotis asinina; assembly: GCF_037392515.1. Classification (NCBI taxonomy): domain Eukaryota; kingdom Metazoa; phylum Mollusca; class Gastropoda; order Lepetellida; family Haliotidae; genus Haliotis; species Haliotis asinina. Next base: position 2,090,213 of record NC_090290.1, read on the forward strand.
ATTTACAACGGCCTACAAGTAAGAGTGGATCAGGGGGTAACAAGCTCAGACTATATCACTCCTTTAAAACAGAGTTCCGAACAGAGTCCTATGTTAAAAGTTCGATGGCTACGCACCAGAGGAGCGCCCTGGCCAGAATGAGATGTGGTGTAGCCCCTTTAAAGCTAGAGACAGGAAGATACGAAAACCGTCCTCTTGAGATGAGAACATGCTTCCACTGCAACGACACCGTGGAAGATGAGAAGCACGTACTACTTCAATGTCCACTCTATAGTCATCTACAACAAAACCTTTTAACAAAATCTATAGAAACACGTCCTAGTTTTAGTTCTTTAAGCGATAATGAAAAACTGTCTTTCATCCTCTCCTGCCCTGATATCATGTTTGTAACTGCCAGAACCTGCTCTATTTTACTCAAAGAGAGAAGAAATTTTATTTATAATAATTAGTCGTTTATGCTTGATGTAATGACGCATTTTATGCTTCTATTTTATGTGTGTTTTACTTGGTATATTGATATTTTAGTAAGTCTCTCATAACCCTTTTGGGTGGCTCGTATATTTTAATCCCTTTTTTTAACATTGTAAAATTTATTGTAATATATGAGGTGAGACTGGAATAAACTATCTGTCTGTCTGTCTGTCTGCAAACACAGCTTGTTAATGAAATCGGACGATAATTGGATGGATCCGTATGATCACGTCCAGGTTTAGGTATTGGTACTACTATGGCGTCACGCCATGACGGAGGAAAGTTACCCGATGTCCAAATATCATCAAAAATATTGAGGAGAGTTTCTAGGCATGATTCTGGTAAGTGCTTCAGGAGTTGATAATGTATGTTATCAGCTCCAGTAGCAGTGTCATGAGCCTGATCAAGAGCAGTATGGAGTTCATGAATAGAAAACGTTTCATTATAATTTTCCCCATTATCAGAATTGAAATTAATAGTTTTCTTTTCTTGTTCTTTTTGATACTGCTGGAATTTAGGTAAATAATTAGAAGAGGAAGAGTGTTTAGCGAGTGTTTCGCCCAATTTATTTGTGATATCTGATTTATCAGTAAGTAATTGATCTCCATCTTTAAGATGATGGACAGTAGATTTAGTACCTTTACCTTTGATTTTCTGGATCATGTTCCATACCTTGGACATGGGTGTCCGAGAATTTATTTTAGATACATAATTTTGCCAAGATTGGCGTTTGTTCTGTTTAAAAGTACGCCGTGCTTTAGCATTTAAAATTTAAAATTTATTTAAATTATGCACCATAGGATGGCGACGGAAATAATGTTCTGCTTTTTTCCTTGCCTTCCTAGCTTGTTTGCAGTCATCGTTGAACCATGGTTTTCTTATGTGTGGAACTACAGAGGACTTTGGTATACACTCATCAGCTATGGAATTCAGTTCATCAGAAAAGCATTTAATAGCATCGGGAACGTCAATAAAACGTTCAGGTTTAAGTTTTTCAGCACACAGTGTTTCATATAAAGCCCAGTTAGTCTTTTTAAAATTTCGTCTTGATGATGGAGGAACATCAGATGGAGTTACAGCTTTTAACATAGTAGGAAAATGGTCACTTCCACAGAGGTCATCGTGGACTGACCATTCGAATTCATTTAGTAGTTCGGAAGTTGTCAGAGACAAGTCAAGAGCAGAATAGGTCCCTGTACCAGGATGTAAATACGTGCTGGAACCATCATTATAAATACACAAATCATTGTCAGAACAAAAGTCCTCCAACAATTTCCCTTTAGTGTTTGTAGTTACACTACCCCAGAGTGGGTTGTGCCCATTTAAATCTCCCATTCTTATACAGGGTTTCGGGAGCTGATCATATAGAGCTTGAAGATCAGTTTTAGCAAACGTCGAAGACGGAGAAATATAAAGAGAGCATAGCGTAAACGCTACATGTAACGTAATTCTCACTGCAACAGCCTGCATATTAGTATTAAGTGAAATAGGGCTTTGAATAACGTTTTGTTTGACTAGAATGGATGATCCGCCAGTGGCCCGATCACCCGGAGGTGCATAACAATGATATGTATTAAACTGACGAAAATTAAACGTATCTGTTTGTTTTAAATATGTCTCTTGGAGACATATCGCTGAAGGTGTAAAATCTTGGACTAATAGCTGTAATTCATGTAAATTAGTCCTCAATCCTCTGCAGTTCCACTGTACAATATTATTGGAATAAACTATCTTTTAGGGGGATTTATTGGGGATCTACCCCGCACTCTTTTGGAGGGCGACAAGCTATGTGCCCTAGAATGGACGTTTTCAGAAACGTCCATTTCTTCAAGAGACCCATATTTATTGTACAATTGAATTTTATTTTGTGATCCTTTAGGAGCTCTGCCACTTTGTTGTTTTGAAGCATCAGGCTTTGGCTTCGGTTTACTTTTCACCGTTTGTTGACTCTCAGCTGTCGATTGAGACTTTGAGTGTGACTGAGATGCTGATTTGTGATCAGAAGAAGTCTTTGAGGTATTAGGAAGTGATTCCTCAGTCTGTGATGATATAGCAGTGCACAAATGCTGTGGAGAGTCGCAATTGACCCAAGTCAAGGTAGTTTGACAGCCTGTGGTTGATGTTGTTTTAGAACTAGACCCCGATGATGTTTTTGCTACTGCAGCATAACTTTCTGTAAGTTCAGATCTCTTTACCAGTTTTTTGGCCTCAGAAAAGGGGATATTTTGTGTAAATTTTATTTTATTGATCTCCATTTGCTCTTTCCAAATTGGACACTGTTTAGAAAATGAAGAATGGTCGCCTGAGCAATTGGTGCATTTTTTATAATCCCTGTCACAATCTTCCGTTGTGTGTGTCTTCTCACCACAGTGAGCACACACAACAGACAATGTGCACGTATTTACACCGTGTCCATATTTCTGGCATTTAAAACACCTGAGCGGGTTGGGGATGTAGGTGTCAACTTGTATGTTACAATAGCCTGCCTTCACTGATTTGGGAGCATTTGGGCATGAGAAAGTGAACAGATGTGTATTTGTTTGGAACGTTTTATTGTTTCTTCGAGTAGAAAAGCGCTTGACATACAGCACACCTTGATCTTTCATTTCCGATCCTATGTCAATTTCGGACATATCAGCAAACAATCGATCTCGATCTCTGATGATACCTTTACTAGTGTTTAAGGTCTTGTGAGCAGAGACCGTGACCGGCATACCCTCGAAAGATGTCATGTTCATCAAGTTGGTTGCTTGCTGCTTTTTCCCGCACTCAACTAGCAAAGCACCCGAACGTAAACGTCTTATATTTTTCACATCCCCAGCAATACCTTGAATACCCTTCGATACTGCAAAGGGGTTCAACTTTAAAGGTGTCTTGTCAGGAGTCTCAATGACAACGAAACGCGGCCAATACTCAATCGATACAGCCGGTCTATGGTCAACATCAACAGGGTCAATATCAAGTGGACGTTTGGTTTTTTTTGTTGGGGTTTCATACGCCATAGTTAGTATAGTATGGTTCATCATCCGAGCTCCCCACCCACCACGGAGTATCACAAGGACAATGCTAGAGCAAGCGGGCCTCCAGCTTACAGCACCAAGGATACCCGGATGATATACTCCAGTAGAAGAATTATAAATAATTAATCCACCGGATTGGCCCATGAGCCACCGCCTTCTGGGCATAAGACTCTAGGCAAAATTCAGAACATAAAGATACATTTCAAAACCAGGAAAGTCGATGATTAATTTGGCCAAGACCAAAATTAAATATCCAAATCAAAATTGTGCAGTGACACACATATATATATATAGTTCATGCACAGGGCTTGGCATGACCAGCCGATTGGTTGAATCGGGCCCATTCAACCACCCGTCTAGGTGAAGTAAGGGCCGAAGTGGTGTGTTGGGCAAATGGAACGCAGTTAAAAGCCCAGCTGCCCTCAACCACCAGGATCCCGTCCTCCACCGACACGGGACGCAACCCACGGCAAACAGGTTGCCCAATTTAGTCGCCTCTTACGACCAGCAATGGGGTGCTGTGGACACATTCTGTCCCGGGTCCACACGGGAGAAGAGCACTTAGCGTTACCCAGCACCCACCACGAGGAGGTGGCTCTTCATGGGTGCCTGGGTATCCTTGGTGCTGCAAGGTGGAGGCCCGCTTGCTTTAGCACTGTCGTTGTGATACTACGTGGTGGGTGGGGAGCTCGGATGATGAACTATATGACACCAATCATGGCTTATAAAATATCCCCCCAAAAAACAAAAACGTTCACTTGAAATTGATCCTGTTGATACTGACCACAGACAGTCTCTATCGACTGAGTATTGGCCACGTTTCCTTGTTATTGAGACTCCCGACAACACACCATTAAAGCTGAACCCTTTGGCAGTATCTAAGGGTATTCAAGGTATTCCAAGAGATGTTAAGCACATTAGACGCTTACGTTCGGGTGCCTTACTAATTGAGTGCAGCAAGAAAGAACAAGCAACCAACTTGATGAGTATTGAATCTTTTGTGGCTATTTCCGCTCACGGTCTCTGCTCACAAGACCTTGAACACGAGTAAAGGTATCATCAGAGATCGTGATTGATTGTTTGCTGACATGACCAAACTTGATATAGATCAAGGTGTGCTGTATGTGAAGTGCTTTTCAACCCGAAAAAACAATGAAATATTCCAAACAAATACCTATCTTTTTTTCTTTTTCATCGCCAAACGCTCCCAAATCAGTGAAGGCAGGTTACTGCAATATCCAAGTTGAAACCTACATCCCCAACCCACCCAGATGTTTTAAATGCCAGAAATATGGACACGGTGTAAATACTTGCACATTGTCTGTTGTGTGTGCTCACTGTGGTGAGAAGACACACACAACAGAAGATTGTGACCGTGATTTTAAAACAATGCACCAACTGCTCAGGCGACCATTCTTCTTCTTCGAAACAGTGTCCAATCTGGAAAGAGCAAATGGCAATACACAGACTAAAGTTTATCCAAAACATCTCTTTTTCTGAGCCAAAAAAACTGGTGAAGAGATCTGACCTTACAGAAAGGTATGCTACAGGAGCAAACACATCATCTGTGCGCAGCTCTAAAATAACAAAACCATCTACAAGCTGCCAAACTACCTTGACTTGGGTCAATTGCGACTCTCCACAACCTTTATACCCAGCTATGTCATCACAGACTGAGGAATCACTTCCTGGAACATCAAAGTCTTCTTCTGATCATAAATTATCTTCACAGTCACGCACTGAGTCTCAATCGACAGCTGATAGACAACAAACTGCTAAAGGTAAACCTAAGCCAAAGCCTGATGCTTCAAAACAACAAAGTGACAGAGCTCCTAAAGGGTCACAAAATAAAATTCAGTTGTACAATAAATATGGGTCTCTTGAAGACATGGACGTATCTGAAAACGTCCATTCTAGGGCACATAGCTTGTCGCCCTCCAAAGAGTGCGGGGTAGATCCCCAATAAATCCCCCAAAAGATAGTTTATTCCAATAATATTGTACAGTGGAACTGCAGAGGATTGAGGACTAATTTACATGAATTACAGCTATTAGTCCAAGATTTTACACCTTCAGCGTTATGTCTCCAAGAAACATATTTAAAACAAACAGATACATTGGACCTTCGTCATTTTAATGCATATCATTGTTTTTCACCTCCGGGTGATAGGGCCACTGGCGGATCATCCATTCCAGTCAGACAAAACGTTATTCAAAGCCCTGTTCCACTTATTACTAATATGCAGGGTGTTGAAGTGAGAATTACGTTACATGTAGCGTTTACACTATGCTCTCTTTATATTTCACCATCCTCGGCGTTTGCCAAAACCGATCTTCAAGCTCTATATCGTTAGCTCCCGAAGCCCTGTATTATAATGGGAGATTTAAATGGGCACAACCCACTCTGGGGTAGTGTAACTACACTAAAGGTAAATTGTTGGAGGACTTTTGCTCTTCCAATGATTTATGATTTATGTTCTTCTGCTCTTGACTTGTCACTCACAAATTCAGAACTACTAAATGAATTCGAATGGTCAGTCCATGATGACCTCTGTGGAAGTGACCATTTTCCTACTATATTAAAATCTGTAACTCCATCTGAAGTTCCTCCATCATCTAGGCGGAATTTTGAAAAGGCTAACTGGGTTTTATATGAAACACTGTGTGCTGATGCTATTAAATGCTTTTCTGATGAATTGAACTCAAAAGCTGATGAGTGTATAGCAATGTCCTCTGCAGTTCCACATATTCGAAAACCATGGTTCAGTGATGACTGTAAACAAGCTAGGAAGGCAAGGAAAAAAGCAGAACATTATTTCCGTCGCCATCCTATGGCACATAATTTAAACAAATCTAAAATTGTAAATGCTAGAGCACGGCATTAAACAGAACAAATGCCAATCTTGGCAAAATTATGTATCTAAAATAAATTCTCGGACACCCATGTCCAAGGTATGGAACATGGTCCAAAAAACTAAAGGTAAAGGTACTAAATCTACTGTCCATCATCTTAAAGATGGAGATCAATTACTTACTGATAAATCAGATATCGGAAATAAACTGGGCGAAACCCTTGCTAAACACTCTTCCTCTTCTAATTATTTACCTAAATAGGAGCAGTATCAAAAACATCAAGGAAAGAAAACTACTAATTTCAACTCAGATAATGGGGAAAATTATAATGAAACTTTTTCTATTCATGAACTCCATACTGCTCTTGATCAAGCTCATGATACTGCTACAGGAGCTGATAACATACATTATCAACTCCTGAAGCACTTACCAGAATCCTGTTTAGAAACGCTCTTATCAATTTGTGATGATATTTGGACTACCGGGAAATTTCCTTCTTCATGGCGTGATGCTATAGTAGTACCAATACCTAAACCTGGACGTCATCACACGGATCCATCCAATTATCGTCCGATTTCGTTAACTAGCTGTGTTTGCAAAACCATGGAACGCATGATAAATAATCGACTTGTTTGGTACTTGGAAACAAATATTCTAATTACAGATATACAATACGGTTTTCGGAAAAACTGAAGTACAGTCGATCACTTAGTGCGTTTAGAATCATTTGTTAAAAACGCACTGATCAATAAACAACACGCTGTCTCTGTCTTTTTATATCTTGAGAAGGCATATGATACAACATGGAAATATGCCATGTTAAGGGATTTAGATGACTTCGGTTTGCGAGGTCGTTTGCCTGAATTCATAGCCAACTTTTTAAATGACAGACAGTTCCAGGTCCGTGTAGGTTCTACCCTGTCTGATCATTAAAATCAGCATCAGGTTGTTCCACAAGGCAGTGTTCTGTCTGTCACATTATTTAGTATTAAGATCAACAGTTTATCTAAAGTTTTAAACGATTCAACTGATGGATCGTTATTTGTGGATGATTTTAATATTTCTTGTCGTGGAAAAAACATGCATCCTATTGAACGGCAACTGCAGTTATGTTTAAATAAAATAGATAAATGGTGTCTTGAAAATGGCTTCAAAGTTTTTAAATCAAAAACCAATTGTATACACTTCTGCCGTAAATATAAACCGCATAAAGACCCAGAACTATTTAGTGGCAAACCTATCAAAATTGTCCAGGAAGCTAAGTTCTTGGGACTTATTTTTGATTCATATTTGACTTTTTTGCCGCATATTAAGTCCCTAAAAGCCAAATGCTTGAAGTCTCTCGATTTATTAAAGGTTGTTTCAAATGCAAAATGGGGAGGGGATCAGACTACCCTCCTTCACTTAAATAGACCGCTCGTGCGATCGAAACTTGATTACGGCTCCATGGTATATGGTGGAGCTTGTCAAAGCAGCCTGAAACTACTTGATCCTGTGCACCACCAAGGCCTATGACTTTGTTTCGATTCTTTTAGAACCTCTCCTATCGATAGTCTGATGAGCCTTCTCTCAACCAACGCCGTATAAAACTATCTTTACAGTACATTACAAAATTAGCTTCTAATGAGTCTAATCCTACATTTAATTGTGTCTTTAATCCTCTTATGAGGATTTGTACAACAAAAAGTCTTCTCTTGTTCCGCCTCTTGGGCTCAGAATAAAGCCGTTTATTGCTGCTGCTGGTATTGAGCTGGACAATATAGCTCCTTTCCGTCTTCTTTCCTCTCCCCCTTGGCAGGTCGACCTAACATTAACATCATTTAAAAAATCAGAAACGAATGAATTACAGTATAAACAAGAATATAATCAATTGAAGCATAAATATAGCACTTATAAATCCTTATTTACAGATGAGTCCAAGGCCGGTGGTGCAGTGGTTTGTGCCACTGTCATTGGCTCCAGGACAATATCGTCTAGATTACCAGACAATAGTTCTATTTTTACAGCAGAAGCCAACGCCAGACTAACAGCTCATAAATATATTCAAATACACCCTGAACGTAAACAATATATAATATATATATTCCAACTCTCTTCCTTGCCTTCAGGCTATTAAAAATACTTCTCGTAAACATCCAATTTTAATTGAAATTACTGAACTGTATAATACTCTTGCTACTGGCCAATACGACATCGTCTTTTGTTGGTTACCCAGTCACGTAGGTATTTCTGGGAATGTGATGGCTGACCTTGCTGCAAAAGCAGCACTCAACAAATCTGTGACACCACTTCTTCTTCCATACTCTGATTGCAAAGGAAGCATTAGAACCTACATCCGTGATCTGATGCAGAAGAAGTGGGACACCCAAGTAGGTTTAAATAAATAGCATGAAGTAAAAGCGTATATTCGTTATACCTACTTGAACTGTCACTCCAGATTTGAAGAAGTTATTTTACGACGATGTCGTATTGGCCATACTAAATATACTCATTCATACCTATTGAAAGGTCAGGATCTTCCGTTTTGCATCCCTTGTGATGAGAGAACTACGGTCAAGCATATCCTGCTTGACTGTGTAGAATTCTCCATCATAAGGGGTAAATATTACAATGTGAAAACAATTAAGGACCTTTGTAACAGCGTAAGTTCTCATTTAATTCTTGGCTTTTTAAAAGAAATTGATTTCATCACTGAATTGTGATTATTATGTTCTATAGATAGTTGCATTTTAATTCATGGTACTTGAGATTAGTAACTTGAATTGTTAGTGGCTGTACCTTCAAAGGGGGTTGAAGTACCGTAAAATTATTGTCCTCCTGAGAGGGTACGTAAGTCCCTAAACATTTCCTGTACGTTTAGACTTCCACTGTTTTAAATCGTAGCATATGTGTATTTTTATTTTTTGGCTAGATGTGACTAAATTACTAACAGCTGAGGGGATGATGTAAATCCAACTAGTTTCCTTGGTGGTAGCAAAGGCACTGTATGTCCCCATGGCCCCTAACATGGTGATCTACCTTCAGTTGTTGGCAATCTATTGCCTGATTTTATGCTGTATTGTCCGAATAGTGATATTAGTTTTACCTTTCCACGCTAGTTTTAATTCAAATTGTGATAGTCGAGTTGTTTTACTGTCCTGTCCAGATTTTATAATATACACATAATCCTTTTCTTTGTTAAATGTTCTGGTCACAATAGTGAGTGAGTGAGTTAATACTTAACGTCACATTGGCAATATTTCAGCCATATCGTGACGAGAACATTTTGATACTGAAATGAAATATGTATACATTATAAAATCCTGTCGTCAAAGGACAGTGAAACCACTAGAGCATCACATTTACAATTACAGCTAGTGTGGAGAGTTAAAACAATTACCACTATTCGGACAATACAACATAAAATACGGGCTGCAGATCACTGAAGGTAGATCACCATACTAGGGGCCATGGGGACTTACAGTACCTTTGCTACCTGCGTGGACCCCCGATGGATTTACACCATCCCCTCAGCCGTTGGCGATTATACTGAAAGTTAGCCATTATTAAAAACAACAAATATACTACGACTAAAACTTTGGTCGTACTAAATTTACATAGAATGTTTTGGACTTACGTACCCTCTCAGGAGGACAATAATTTTACAATACTTCAACCCCCCTCGAGGGTACAGCCACTAACAATCTCAGTTATTAATCTAGACTACCAATATTAAAATATTTATCTATTTACAATTCTGATAACAAATCTAATTTTTTTAAGAAGGCAATAATTAAATGAGAGCTGGTATGAGTAAAAAGATCCTGCATAGTTCGTGAGTTAAAATACTGATCCCTTGTGATGGAATACTCTACACAGTCAAGCAGTATATGCTTGACTGTGATTCTTTCATCACAAGGGATGCAGAACGGAGGATGCTCACCTTTCAAGATGTATTCATGAGTTAGTGTGTTAGTGCACACGCTAGTGCACCACAGTCTTTGGAACCATCTGTAAATAAGGGTTTGTAATTACTATATTTAATTTTTAATTGATTATATTCTTGTTTATATTGTAATTCATTAGTTTCTGATTTTTTAAATGAAGTTAATGTTAGGTCGACTTGAGGTCTAACCAGCTGCCAAGGAGGAGAAGAAAGAAGACGGGATGGAGCTATGTTTTCCAGCTCAATGCCGGCCGAAGAAAGAAATGGTTTAATTCTATGTCCTAGGGGCGGGACAAGCGAGGATTTCTTGTTGTATAAATCCTCATAAAGGGGATTGAAAACACAGTTATAGGCAGGGTTAGATTCATTAGAGTATAATTTAGTAATGTACTGTAAAGCTAACTTTATACGGCGCTGCTCAAGAGATGGTTCATCAGCCTCAACATAGAGACTGTCAACGGGAGAAGTTCTAAAGGACCCAAGACAAAGTCTTAGACCTTGGTGGTGGATAGAGTCTAGTAGTGTTTCACAAGCTCCACCATATATGATGGATCCGTAATCTAGTTTCGAAAGGATAAGTGATCTATATAAGTTAAGCAGGGTAGTTTGATCTCCTCCCCATTTAGAATTTGAAACAACTTTTAACAAATCTAGTGCCTTCAGACAGTTGGCAGTGATTTAATATGCGGCAAAAACGTCAAGTGGGAGTCGAAAATAAGACCCAGAAACTTGGCCTCCTTTACAACTTTGATAAGTGTATTGTTTAAATACAGTTCAGGGTCCTTATGCGGTTTGTATTTGCGGCAAAAATGTATGCAGTTAGTTTTGGACTTTTGGAAAATTTAAAGCCATTTTCTAAACACCATTTATTTATTTTGTTTAAACATAACTGCAGTTGCTGTTCAATGGTATGCATATTTTTCCCACGACAAGAAATATTAAAATCATCCACAAAAAGTGATCCATCAACTGAATCGTTTAAAACCTTGGATAAACTATTGATCTTAATACTAAACAATGTGACAGGCAATATACTACCCTGCGGAACACCCTGATGCTGACTATAATGGTCAGACAGGGTAGAACCCACTCGAACTTGAAACTGTCTGTCATTTAAAAAGTTCGATATAAACTGAGGCAAACGGCCTCGTAATCCAAAATCATGTAAACCTTTTAAAATCCCATGTTTCCGTGTTGTGTCATATGCTTTTTCTAAATCGAAAAAGATTGACACTGCGTGTTGTTTATTAATTATGGCATTCTTAACAAAAGACTCAAAACGCACCAAATGATCGATAGTACTTCTGTTTTTACGGAAACCACACTGTATATCTGTTATTAGGTTATTGGTTTCCAAGTACCAAACAAATCGATTATTTATCATGCGCTCCATGGTCTTGCAAACGCAGCTAGTTAGTGAAATTGGCCTATAATTGGAAGGATCAGTATGATCACGTCCAGGTTTGGGAATGGGAACAATTATAGCATCTCGCCAAGACGAGGGAAAGTTTCCAGACGTCCAAATATCATCAAAAATGTTTAAGAGCGTTTCTAAACATGATTCTGGTAAGTGCTTCAGGAGTTGATAATGCACATTATCAGCTCCTGTAGCAGTATCATGAGCCTGGTCAAGAACAGTACGAAGCTCACGGATCGAAAATACTTCATTGTAATCTTCCCCATTATCTGAAGTGGAATTTATAGGTGTCCTTTCTTGTTGGTTTTTATACTTTGGAAACCGGGGTACATAATTCGACAAGGAAGAGTGTCTGGCCAAAGCTTCTCCAAGTTTATTTGCAATGTCAGATTTACTAGTTAATATTTGGTCTCCGTCTTTAAGATGTTTAATGCTAGATTGTGAGCCCTTGCCCTTGATTCTCTGGATCATGTTCCATACTTTTGATATCGGCGTACGCGAATTGATTTTCGACACATAGTGTCGCCAAGATTGACGTTTATTTTGTTTGAAGATACGTCGTGCTTTTGCATTTAATATTTTGAATTTGTTCCAATTATGGACCATAGGGTGACGACGGAAATAATGCTCAGCCTTTTTCCGTGCCTTCCTAGCCTGTTTGCAGTCGTTGTTGAACCATGGTTTTCGTATGTTTGGAATCGTAGAGGACTTTGAAATGCAGTCATCGGCTATTTTGTTCAGTTCATCAGAAAAGAGTTGGACGGGGTCAGGAACTCCCATAAACAGTTCAGGCTTCAATCTGTTGGATGAAAGTGATTCAAACAAAAGCCAGTCAGCTTTGGTAAAGTTCCTTCGTGACAAAGGAGGGACGTCAGATGGACATATAGCTTTAAGAATAGTTGGAAAATGGTCACTTCCACACAAGTCGTCATGGACTGACCATTCAAACTCACCCAGCAGAGTAGAGTCAGTAATTGATAAGTCAAGGGAAGAATATGTTCCTGTACCAGGATGTTGGAATCATCATCAAAGAGACAGATATTGTTGGCAGAAATAAAATGTTCTAGTATGTTACCTTTGCTGTTTGTATGTGTACCTCCCCACAAGGGATTGTGTCCATTCATATCGCCCATGATGATACAGGGCTTAGGAAGTTGGTCATAAAGTGCCTGCAGATCGACAGGCTGCACAGAAAAGGAAGGAGGAAGATAGAGAGAGCACAATGTAAAAACAATGTGCATCGTTACACGGACAGCAACGGCTTGAAGATGGGTATTTAGAGGAACAGGACTGTGAATGGTGCCCTGTCTCACTAATATTGAAGAACCTCCAGCTGCTTTCGGCCCAGAAGGAGAAAAGCAGTGATATGGAGTATACTGTCGTATATCGATGTGATCGTTTTCTTTAAAATATGTTTCTTGTAAACAAAATGCTGATGGCTTAAAATCTTGTATAAGTAAATGTATATCATTAAAATTGTTCTTCAGTCCCCTACAATTCCATTGAATAATAGTATTGGAAGTGTTCATGGAGGCTTAACTGGAGATCGTGATTGGGAGGAGTGTTCACTCCTATGAATTGGTTGTGAAGGAGGAACGTCTATTTCCAGAGGTTCATAAGAGTTATGAACCTCAACAGATGCAAGAACTTGAGTGGGCGTCTCCACGTTAGTGAGCGCCTTTCGTCTTTTCTGTACTTTCTTTTTCTCTTTTCTAGTTAGAGTTGCATCATCGGCATGTGTACTTTCCATGGAGTGAGATGGTACATCACGAGTAGGATTGTCTGTTTGTGAAGTGGTTGATTTCATATTACTTTTCTGAGACATGTCAGAGGGTTGGTGCAGTACAGTCTGGTCATCCTTGACCCAGGAGATGTCGGTCTGACATAACACGGAGACTGTCTTACAAACTCGAGTGGAGGATGCAATTGCTGCGGTTTATGTTTTTACACATGTTTGAGCAGGAGATGGTACTAGTTTTTTTGCTTCTTGGTAGGTTATGTTGTTTGTGTGCTTAATTCTTAAGATTTGGGCTTCAAGTTCAAACGATGGACAGGATTTACACGCCATGTGATCATCATTGCAGTTAGCACATTTGAGGTCATTTGTGCACTCAGAGCTATCATGGGCTCCAGGGCAACGGCAGCATACTACCATCTTGCTACGGCAGAACTTTGCACCATGACCAAACTTTTGACACTTAAAACATCGGAGTGGATTTGGTACATAAACCTCCACCCCGATGTTGAAATATCCAGCCTTTAGTGATTTAGGTATTACAGGTTGAGAAAAAGTGAAAAGATAGGTGTTGGTTTTAACAAAGACACCATCTTGTACTTTTCTGAAAAAACGTTTTACATGTGTGACTCCTTGAGATTTTAATTCAACAGCAATTTCCTCCTCGCTCATATCAGAAAGACAGCGAGCAACATCTCTCACAATGCCTCTGCTCGTGTTCAGTGTCTTGTGCACTGAAACAACAACGGGAGTATTAACAAATAGTTGTAAGCTTAACAGATTGACTGATTGTTGTTTCCTCAACCACTCCACTGGTAAGGCACCAGTCCGTAGTCGTGTGACATTCTTAACATCTCCACAGACACCTCTAATGCCCAGTGAGATAGCAAACGGGTTAAGTTTTAAAGGACTTCCGTCAACTGATGCAATTGTGATAAACCGTGGCCAAGAATCAGAAATATCTGGAGCTACCTCCTCATCAGACGAGAGCATATCTACATGTCTGCGTTTAGTTGCTTTGTAGGAACCAGGTGAATTGTATTGAGACATGGTATAACATACGAATTCAGCACCCCTGCTACCCACCCACCACGGAGTGTCAACAAGGACGGTGTCAATTTGCACCGGATCTCCAGGATGCTAACACCAGGAATACAGGGGTGGTATACTCCAGTAAATATGACATGAATAGCTATATTTGTCCAAAAGATTAGTTGTCAGGCTGGTTCGGCCCATAACAATAATCCAAAGACATATAGAATTCAGCGGTCAACATCGCCAGATTGGCCCATGAGCCACCGCCTTCTGACATAGGACTCTAGGCAATTTCCTCGATGCAGAGAAATAAAATCTGACTTTGAACAAGACCCAATACCCAACAGTATAATGAAAATGTGCAAAAATAATCCCCATGCACAGGGCCTGGCGTGACCAGCCGATTGATAGAACCGGGCCCATTCTACCACCCGTCTAGGTGAAGTCAGGGCCAAAGTGGTGTGTTGAGCAGTAGGAACACTGGTCCTGCTCCTATGCCCTCAACCACCAGGATCCCCTTCTCCACCGACACAGGGCCGCATCCCACGGCAAACGGGTTGGTGGACCAAACATGCCCCCGGGTCCACAACGGGGGGTTGGCGAGCACTTAGCGTTACCCAGCACCCACCACGAGGAGGTGGCTCGCCACGGTTGCCTGGTCACAATATGGCTGAGATGTTGCCGATGTGACGTTAAATATTAACTCACTCACTCATGCATACCTTTTAAAAGGTGAGGATCCTCCATTTTGTATCCCTTGTGATGAGAGAGTCACGGTCAAGCATATTCTGCTCGACTGTGTTGAATTCTCCATCACAAGGGATCAATATTTCAATGTCAAAACCGATCTTTTCACAAACGTCAGTTCTCATTTAATTATTGTTGTTTTAAAAGAAGTTGATTATTTTGTTGAGTTATGAATGATGTGTTCTGTAGATAGATGTATTTTAATTATTGGAAGTTTAATTTCGTAACTGCTTGTTTGTGGCTGTATCCTTGAAGGGGGTTGAAGTACCGTAAAATTATTGTCCTCCTGAGAGGGTACATAAGTCCCTAAACATTACAGTAAATTTAGATTTTCCACTGTTTTAGTCGTAGCATATGTGTATTTTTAATTTGTGCCTAGATGTGTCTAAATTGCTAATACCTGAGGGGATGGTGTAAATCCAACTGGGGTCCATGGAGGTAGCAAAGTCACTGTAAGTCCCCATGGTCCCTAGTACGGTGATCTACCTTCAGTTGTTGGCAATCTATAGCCTGATTGTAGATTGCATTGTCCGAATAGTGATATAAGTTTTACCTTTCCACGCTAGTTTTAATCCCATTTGTGATATTCTAGTTGTTATACTGTCCGTCGTTGACAGGTTTTTACCATACATATATTTTATTTCAGTATTAAATGTTCTCGTCACGATATGGCTGAGATATTGTCGATGTGACGTTAAATATTAACTCACTCACTCACTCACTAGTGCTACTGCTGCTGCTGCTGGTCCTGATACTACTATTCTACAAGTAGAGGTCAGCCCAATGAAATCATTAAACCCCTTCGTATACGGTACACCTTTCAGTGCTTGAAGTGGAGAAGGCATGCAGCTGGCCCCAGATGACAAGCTTCCTTTCACGGAAGGGATATGAGTACAGCGTCGTACCACTATCCCGCTGCATTGACTATGCCCACGGACTTGGTTTAAAGTTGCCCGATGACTTATGGATATATTCTTTCAAAGATGAAAATCTTACCATGATTACTAAGATATTTCCTGTGGGAGGTAAGAACTAAATTTCAGAAGTGCCATGTTGTCACAAGGTTATTGTAAGTAGTGTCACGCGTTATTGCCTTGGGTAAATATCTATCCACTATACCCTTACCCTATACCCTTACACTACACCCTTACACTATACCCTTATTCTACACCCTTACACTATACCCTTACACTACACCATGAAATTACATCCTTACACTATACCCTTATTATACACCCTTACACTATACCCGTACACTATACCCTTACACTACACCCTTACACTATACCCTTACGCTACACCCTAAAATTACATCATTACACTAAACCCTAACACCCCGCCCTTACACTACATCCTTACACTACACCCTTACACTATACCCCTACACTATATCCTTAGGCTATACCCTAACAGTCCGCATTACATCTGCCAACAGACTATCCGTGACTAATATGACACCCGACAGCATTATACCATTTCCAGAAGCACAGGTGAACGTAACAAGAGCCAAGGTGCTCTGAAAGATGATCGTTTCTGGAAGTGGGTACGTTATCACCTGTAGCAATAGTGGTTAGGTTGCCACTTAATCATTGAAATCGCCGCGTTTCATTGTTTGAAAGAGGCTGTCCTCTGCATGGTATTGCATCGTGTACGTACGGTAATCTTGTAATCAGAACAGTGTTATCCCTCGTCTGAAAGATTTCTGATTGAATACCATCTCAATGTGTTGAAATGTAGCGACGTCACAAGAATCCTCAAATATATCCTACCTCAGGTATGATGTGATGTTCTCAAGGCTGTAGCATTGCTCAAAGTGGACACACTAGTGAATCTCATAAAGAACCCCTCTTGTGTTGTGGCTTATTCGCCTATGACAGATGCAGTGTTGTGATGGACTGTTGATCGTCACCATACCATGACACATTTATTTTGTCTTTCCATGTAATGACATTTCATTCGCGTCAGTATTTTTTAAGCTGAACGTAGAGCACGTAGATATGGTTGTGTTACGTTTTTGTTTGGGCATACATATACTTATTTTATGCAATGGCTGAAACAACAGTTCATGTAAGTTTTGGATAATACATTTACCAAGTCAAAAGGATTTCAGAAAGGACAAAAATAACTATTACTTGCAGATTTTTACTGCACTTCTATAAATAGCCAAGATACGTCATGAATGTCGTTTTGTTGTTTTTGTGTCACAACATTTCGTGTATTATTTGAGCATCATTGACAATAAAAGCAGATGGAGTTGTTTTGTAAAAGCTTAAGATCATATACTGACAATCAAAAGTTTAGGTTGACCATCGTAAATGCAGCCACTTACTTAAGTAGATTGTTTTTAAGTCCTTTTAGCAAAAGTTTCGTCACTGTTTTTATTGTCGTGAATTCAAGAAAATATGAAACGTCATAAAAACTGGTGAATTCGTGAAAACACTTTACACCAACAGTGCACGTACACGATATTTGGACATGCCGCACACCAATTTGATGAATGTTCCTCGTGCAGTGCATGTGCATAAGGTTGGCAGTTGGTTTCCCTGAGTTGGTGGAAAGATTCGTCTTCGAAGTGACCATATATACAGACATAACATGTAATGAGTGTTTTATGTGAGTCTAAACTTTTGATGGAGAGCATATGAACAAAAGTTTTTATTGAAATACTACGTGAAAGACATCATCACCCATCAAGTTTTTTCCAGACTTGACAACAATTGAATATGATGACAGGCTGAAACTGACATTTGAGCAGGACCGAGCCATATTGAAAACTGGTCAGACGGGAGCATGCTTCAGAGTTCTCGCAGAGTACCCGGTTAAGGTGAGGATCTCTGTAACAGTTATCTTTCTGAAACAGTTATCTTGCTTTCTCTCTGCTTACGTTCTATGTCAACAAAAATCACTGATGATTCTGTTAGAAGGCTTGGGTTAGAATAATGGCCTCCATGTTTGTATTATGAGGGGATTAATGGGATCGGGTTGTCAGGCTCTCTGACTTGGTTGAAACATATGGCATCGTTTCCAATTACCCAGGTCGATGCTTATGCCGTTGATCACTGGATTATCTGGTCCAGATGCAATTATTTATAGACCACCGTCATTTAGTTATACTATAGGGAAGTAAACTCACTGTTAAATTTATTGTATTATTTGTGATACTGTGTGAAAAACACTCCAATTCTTTCAACCCAATTACCAGTTATCTTTGGCGGTAATGGGTCATGTGCTTTAGTATTTAAAGTAATTGATAACGTGACAGTGATATAATAATATCGAAGGACTTAGGTAGTGCTCATAAGGGTAATGGGTAGAATGATTGATATAATTTCTGTCGTTTTCTCGTATGTTTAAGTCAGTGTTGTTGTTTTCTGCTCATAGACCATCTGAACATTTTCGTGTCTAGCAAATCAAAACGACGTGTTATTATATTCACATTTTCAAATACTTTCAGTTGGTATACTTCGCCCCAGTCAGCCCAACGCAGATACAAGCGATTGAAAAAATTTTGCAAGCACCTGGTATCCAGGAGAATGAAGCAACACGTATAGAGAACCTTGCCAGTTACACTGCAGTGTGCCAGGGAGACTAAACACGTGATTGGACACGTTTCAGAACACAACACTCCTGTGGCAGACGCGCAACATTTACAATATATTGTGCTGAATAAACACATTTATATCATCGAGATGATGTTTCAGTTTTGTCAAATGCGCGGAAAGATGAATATCTAATTTCAGAGGATGTTGGGGGTCATTCATAGGATGCAAATATCGTGTTTCACGAGGAAAAAAACAGAACACTTGGTATCATCGCTGTTGATAGTAATTCATAAACACATGCTGTCATCGTATCACTGGATTGTTTGGCCCAGACACTACTGTTTACAAACAACATCGTACAGCTGTGATACTGCTGAAGCAAAGACATAATCGTGATCAAATCACAATTATACATCGACTCTGATTTGAGCAGAAATTTCGTATTGATGTGGAAAGGATATTATAGCTTTTATTGAAACGCATGCTTCACAAACTCAACACGTACCCTTGCTTACATTGTGTCGTTGTTCAACGGTCATTGGAAACAAGTTTTAACTGTTAGTATTTCACTCTGCAAGAAACTAATTTGTGATGTGGATCTAAGCACTTTGATAAGTATAAGGCGAAAATGAGCTGAAGATCTAGAATAAGCTAATATGGGTCATGTATGAGTGAACCACGAGATTTACGTGTGTATCGTATTAGGAAAGTAAGTTGTCGGGAAATTAAGCAGGGGCAAGGATTAATGATTAAGATTCGAACATTTTCGGAATCTTTTCCGTAACGTTACCTATGAAAACTCACTAATCATGAACGTGAAAAGAAAAATGACGACATATGAACAATTCAAAACATCTTGTATAACTTCATACAAGATATTTCTTGTACAGCCATTCTGTGTAGCTTCCAAAGCAGCACTCAACACATCTGTGACACCACGTCTTATTCCATACACTGATTATAAAGCTAACATTAGATATTATATGCGTGGTCTGATCCAGGAGAAGTGGGACACCCAGTTAGGCATCAATAAATTACATGAAATAAACCCCTATATTGGTTATTCCTACTTGGGTTGTCAATCCAGATTTGAAGAGGTCACACCAGATATACGCATAAATACCTATTGAAAGGTGAGGATCCTTCCTTTTGTATCCCTTGTATGAAAGAATCACGGTCAAGCATGTCTTGCGTGATTGCGTTGAGTATTCAATCACAAGGGATACCAATTTTAAATCACGTAACATGAAGGACCTTTTTACTAATATCAGTTCTGATTTAATTATTGCATTTTTAAAAGAATTCAATTTGTTGACTGAATTGTAAATAGATTATCATTGGTAGTTTAGATTAGTAACTGAGATTGATAGTGGCTGTACCCTCAAAGGGGGTTGAAGCATTGTAAAATTATTGTCCTCCTGAGAGGGTACGTAAGTCCCAAAATGTTCGATGTAAATTTAAGTCTAGCAGGTTTTCAATCGTAGTATTCTTGTCATTTAAATTTGGCTAGCATTTCGTATACTCGCCATCTGCTGAAGGGATGGTATAAATCCAGCTAGGGTTCATGCAGGTAGCAAAGGTACTGTAAGTCCCTATGGTCCCTAGTATGGTGATCTACCTTCTGTTGTTGGCGATCTATAGCCCGTCTTTTATAATGTATTGTCTTCTTTATTTACAATGTTTTAGTTTTTCATGCTGGTTTTATATTCATATCTGTGATATTCTAGTGTTCTTACTGTCCTTTATCGACAGGTTTTTAGATTACACGTATATTCCATTTGAGTGTTATGTTCCCGTCACGATATGGCGGAAATATTGCCAATGTGACGTTAAATATTAACTCACTCACTTACACACCCATTCTGTGTACTGAAACAAATATGGTCTAAAATCTTCCTAAATCATAATTTTGTATTTGAATGTCCTACAGCTAGCGATAAATTGAGTCCTAAGTGATTGACATTCTGTGATTCCAACACTATCAATATAATATCATATGATGTCAGATTATAAAACATTCTGAAACAAATCAGAGAGAAAGGTTTCATACCTGTTAGGCTAAAAAAATGTTTCTCGGACTCCGGTGCATACTGTAACATGGGAGGTGCAAATGCTACGAGAAATGGTACGGGACCTTCGGCTTTCCAGAATTTTGTGAAACGGGCCCAGCTCCAAAATCTGTATACCAGCCAAACTTATGTTTAAAGGAAAGAACATTGTACAGTGACTTTCTCATTTTTCTCAATCAATATAGACATGGATGAAACAAAGCAATTGTAGATGTTGTTGGGGTGCGGTTTGTGGGGGCCATTACTGACATCATCAGGAGAATCGCCCCGCCTTACAGTTCTAGAAGAAAGGGCATGTTTTATGTCTATTTTACTCCCCTCTTTTGTGAACTAAAATGTTCCTGAGACTCACAAACACAAAGTTCCCCCTCTGAAGAATGATGAGTCCCTTGCTGATATTCATGTTTTAGAAATGATTCTCGATGAACCTTGGCTTTCAGATAATATGATTTGAAAGTAGCAAAGTATATTATCTGATAAACAAATGACATTGAAATGATATGCACAGGATTTTTTCTTTGGATTATTTGTTAAATAGTAAAGAAAAGGTTTTGCATCATCTTCAAAGTATCAAATTTTCTAAGCTTTGGGACACCCGTGAACAGCCACCTCCTCGTGGTGGGTGCTGGGTAACGCTAAGTGCTCTTCTCCCGTGTGGATCCGGGACAGAATGTGTCCACAGCACCCCATTGCTGGTCGTAAGAGGCGACCAAATTGGGCAACCTGTTGGCTGTGCGTTGCGCCCCTGTGTCGGTGGGAAGGGGATCCTGGTGGTTGAGGGCACTGGAACAAGGACTAGGTGATCCTGTTGCCAAACACACCACTTCACCTAGACGGGTGGTTGAATAGGACCGATTCAATCAATCGGCTGGTCACGCCAAGTCCTGTGCTATATATTCTACTGTTGCACCAAAGTTTGAAAATTATCTTATGTTATGTTTGAAAGTCTTGGCGAATTTTTGGACTCCGAATTTCAATACATAAGTTAATGTCTGTTTTTGCCTAGAGTTGTATGCCAGAAGGGGATGGCTCATGGGCCAATCTGGTGGAATCATTAATCTTTTAATTTTTCTATTGGAGTATATCATCCGGGTATCCTTGGTGCTGCAAGCTGGAGATCGGCTTGTTTTTAGCATTGTCCTTGTGATACTCCGTGGTGGGTGGGGAGCTCGGATGATGAAACTTATATACTTACTATGGAATACAAAACCCCCTAAAACGAAACAAGCGTCAACTGGACAGTGATGATGATGATGATCGACGACCTTCAAACTCAAATGAATATTGGCCACGATTTCTAGTGATTGAGACACTTGACAAATCACCTCTAAAACTCAATCCTTTTGCAGTATCAAAAGGTGTGCATGGTATTGCTGGTGAAGTTTCTATCATAAAACGGTTATGTACAGACTTTCTGCTCACAGAATAGAACAGCAGGCAACAAATTTGATGTCAACTGAGTTATTCGTTGGAATACCGGTATCAGTTACTCCGCATAGAACTCTGAGCTCAAGTAAAGGCATCGTGGGAGACCGGGACCAACTGTTTGCCGATATGAATGAACTGGACATTGTCTCAGAAATGAAGGACCAAGGAGTAACTTTTGTGGAAAGATTTATGGCCCGGAAAAATTGTGAAAGTAGACCAACAAATACCTACTTATTCCATTTTACGTCTCCAACTGCTCCAACATCAATTAAAACAGGATATTCCAAACCCTCTGAAGTGTTTCAAATGTCAAAAGTATGGACATGGTGTCAATAGCTGTACAAATTCCATAACATGCGCTCACTGCGGTGAAAAAACTCATATGACTGACGATTGTGATAGTAACTTTAAAAAATGTACAAACTGCCCTGGCGCTCATTCATCTTTTAGTAACGACTGTCTATCATGGAAACAACAGATGGAAATAAACAAAATTAGATTCACCAGAAATATTAGTTTTGCTGATTCCAAAAAACTTGCTGTTCAGACTCCAGAACCAAACCAGTCATATTCCTCAGTTACTCGAGTATCCGCTGGAACGAGTCAAAAAGTAACTGCACCTATCTCCACCTTTTCCACATCGTGCCAAACTGATTTGACATGGAATGACACGGATACACCTGGGGTATGCTCACCTCATCAGTCAACGCAAACCATTGAATCACAATCAAAAACACCAGTCACAGTTGAAGTTCAATCTCGGTCATTGTCAAAGGAAAAAATCATCATCACAGTCTACCCCAAAACTCTCTATTGGAAATTATGGGAAGCAAGTTTCAAAAACCAAAGTGAAACCAAACAATGATAATGCTAAGAAAAATCAGAGTGGCAGAGCCTCTAAAGGGTCAGAAGACAAGATCCAGATATACAATAGGTTTGGATCCCTTGAAACCATCGACGTGTTTGAAAACATCAAGCACTGGGCACATAGTCTGTCACCATCTCCAAAGTCAAGGGGTAGATCCCCAATAACCCCCCCAAAGAAATAGGTTCTTCGAACATCATAAAGTGGAACTGCAGAAGCCTTAAAATTAATTTGCATGAACTACATTTATTAGACCAAAACTCTCAACCGTCGGCAATCTGCTTACAAGAAACGCATCTGAAGCAGACAGATTCTTTAAACGTTCGTCAGTTCAGCGCATATCATTATTATTCTCCTGCTGATAATAGGGCAACTGGAGGATCATCCATTCTTGTCAGAAATGGCGTTATCCACAGTCATGTGAAACTCACAACAAACCTTCAGGCAGTTGCAGTACGACTTACGTTGAACATTACACTTACTCTCTGTGTTCATTGTACATTCCGCCATCATGAACTCTTATTCTGGCTGATCTTCAGTCTCTTTATGATGAACTTCCCAAACCATGTGTACTCATGGGCGATCTGAATGGCCACAACCTGCTCTCGGGGAGTGCGACCACAAACACTAAAGGTAAAATTATTGAAGATTTTATTTCAATTAATGATTTATGTATATACAATGATGGTGCAGATACATATTTACATCCTGGAACAGGAACATATTCAGAACTTGACCTGTCAATAAATGACTCCAGCTTACTTAATGAATTTGAATGGTCAGTTCACAATGACTTTTGTGGAAGTGACCATTTTCCTACTATACTTAAACGTCTGACCCCATCTCATACTCCTCCATTATCCAGATTGAATTTCAAAAAGGCTAACAGTTACTGGCCTTTATATACCATACAATGTGCTGACAAACTTAAACCTGAATATTTTAATTGACGTTCCAGATGCTATCAAGTGCTTTTCTGATGAACTAAATAACATTGCTGATAAGAGTATTCCAAAGTCCTCTGCAGTTCCACGTATCCGAAAACCATGGTTCAACGATGAGTGCAAACAAGCTAGGAAGGCAAGGAAAAAAGAAGAACATTATTTCCGTCGCCATCCTATGGCGCATAACTTGAATAAAATTAAAATTTTAAATGCTAAAGCGCGGCGTACTTTTAAACAGAACAAAGCCCAATCTTGGCAAAATTATGTATCCAAATAAATTCTCGGACACTTATGTCCAAGGTATGGAACATGGTTCAGAAAATTAAAGGTAAAGGTACTAAATCCACTGTCCATCATCTTAAACATGGAGATCAATTACTTACAGATAAATCAGATGTTGCGAATAAACTGGGCGAAACCCTCGCTAAACACTCTTCCTCTTCTAATTATTTACCTAACTTCCAGCAGTATGAAAAAAAAACAAGAAAAGAAAACTATTAACTTCCATTCAGATAATGGGGAAGGTTATAATGAAACTTTTTCTATTCATGAACTCCATACTGCTCTTGATCAAGCTCATGATACTGCTACAGGAGCTGATAACGTCCATTATCAACTCCTAAAGCATTTACCAGACTCCTGCCTAGAAACTCTCGTAAATATTTATGATATTTGGACATCGGGTAACTTTCCTCCCTCTTGGCGTGACGCCATAGTAGTACAAATACCTAAACCTGGAAGTGATCATACCGATCCGTCGACCAATTTCACTAACTAGCTGTGTTTGCAAAACCATGGAACGCATGATAAATAATCGACTTGTTTGGCAACATATAACCTTATCACAAATATACAATGTGGTTTCCGTAAAAATAGATGTACTGTCGATCACTAAGTTTGTGAGAAACGCACTAATCAATAAAAACACGCTGTCTCCATCTTTTTTGACCTTGAGAAGGCATATGACACAACGTGAAAATATGACATTTACATGACTTCGACTTGCGAGGTCGTTTGCCTGAATTTATAGTCAACTTTTTAAATGACAGACAATTTCAGGTCCGTGTGGGTTCTACCCTGTCGGATCATTACAATCAGAAAAGCAGTATTTTGTCTGTCACACTTTTCAGTATAAAGTTAAATAGTTTATCACAAGTTTTAAATGATTCAATTGATGGATCGTTATGATTTTAATATTTCTTGTCATGGTAAAAATATGCATACTATTGAACGGCAACTGCAGTTGTGTTTAAACAAAATAGATAAATGGTGTCTTGGAAACGGCTTTAAGTTTTCTAAATCCAAAACTAATTGTATATATTTGTGTAGAAAATATATGCCACATAAGGACCCAGAACTATCTCTAGATGGCACTCCCATCAGAGTTCTTAAGGAGGCCAAGTTCCTGGGTCTAATCTTTTACTCCCACTTAACATTTCTGCCTCATATTAAGTCCCATAAAACTAAATGCCTGAAGGCTCTTGACCAGTTGAAAGTTGTTTCCAACTGCAAGTGGGGAGGGGATCAAGCGACCCTCTTACACCTATATCGGTCACTGGTTCGTTCAAAACTTGATTATGGCGTATATGGTGGAGCCTGCAAAAGCATCATTAGACTTCTTGATTCTGTCCACCACCATGGCCTAAGACTTTGTCTTGGGTCCTTCAGAACTTCACCTATTGACAGTCTCTATGTTGAGGCCGATGAACCTTCTCTTGAGCAGCGCCGTATAAAGTTACCTTTACAGTACATTACTAAGTTATGCTCTAATGAATCTAACCCTGCATATAACTGCGTTTTCAATCCCCTTCATGAGGATTTATACAACAAGAAATCCTCGCTTGTCCCGCCTCTAGGACATAAAATGAAACCCTTTCTTTCTTCAGCCGGCATTGAGCTGGAAAACATAGCTCCATCCCGTCTTCTTTCTTCTCCTCCTTGACTGTTGGTCAGGCGCCAAGTGGACCTAACATTGACCACATATAAATAATCAGAAACTAATGAATTACAATACACACAAGAATATTATCAATTAAAACATAAATATAGCAATTGCAAACCCTTATTTACAGATTGGTCCAAGGACGGTGGTGCAGTGGCTTGTGCCACTGTCATTGGCTCCAGAACAATATCTTCTAGATTACCAGACAACACTTCTAGTTTTACGGCTGAAGCTAACGCCATACTAACTGCACTTAAATATATATATACACCTGGAAATTAATCAAGCAACACCCCAATTTTTTCTATTGGAGCAACTTTGAAGTGTTCTGACAATCAAAATATGCCGGGTTGATATAGTTTGACACTTTTTTATTCAACAGACGATCTCTGACAAACAACTTAAAGGGAAAAAGTATCAAGACTTTGCTTTATTGCAACGAAATCCAAATTCTTAAAACTGTCTTAAATTCATGAAAAAATGGACACAATTTACTATTCATCCACAGACGTTGTTGTCAGGTGTATTAACACAAATGTCACATGGAAAGAAAGAACAGTCATCTGAGAGTCTGCACACCGACTTTCATCAATATCTAGTGTGTCCTCCCTGCGCACGCACCACCGATTCCAGACGCCTCCTCATTCCTTGGATGAGTCTCCGGATCTGATTCTGGGGGATCCTGTTCCACTCCTCATGCAGGGCAGCCGTCAATTCGTTGAGATTATGGACTGGTGGGTCTCTCTGCCTCACACGACGGCCAATAAAGTCCCACAAATGTTCAATGGGGTTGAGGTCAGGGCTCATGGCAGGCCATGGAATTCTGTCAATTGCATTTTGCCGCAAAAAATCATTTACAGCATGCGCCCTGTGAGGTCTAGCATTGTCGTCCATAAATATGGGTCTCGTTGCCAGAGGATGGTTCTCAAAATGAGGTACCACAGCCCTGTCAAGAACCTCCTGTTGGTAACGAACACCGTTAAGGTTGCCACGGATGGTAATGATATCCAACTTGCAGTTCATGGAAATGCACCCCCATACCATAACGGAACCTCCCCCAAAGGCCACAGTCTCCTGGATGTTCCGTGGAGCCATTGCTGTGTTCCTCTGCCTCCAGACCCGAGTACGACCGTCCACCATGTGCAGCAAGAACCGGCTCTCATCTGAGAAATGGACCTTCCTCCAAGAGGCAATGTTCCAGTGCAAACGGTCATTACACCAGGCCAGTCGGGCTGCCTTATGGGCTGGAGACAGTCTGGGTCGCTTGATTGGCCTCCTTGCCCGGTATCCTGCAGCTTTCAGACGATTCCGAACAGTCCTGTTCGAGATGGGTCTCCCTGGAAGCCACTCCTGTCTCAACCGAGAGCTCGAGTCGAAGGACCTGCGCCGTACAAGTCTCAGTAAAGCTCTGTCCTCCCGGACTGTGGTCTTCCTGGGTCTTCCTGGTCTAGGCAGGTCTTTAACTTCATTAGTGGCCCGGTATTTTTTCAAAAGTTTTGAAATTATGGAATGATGTCGTCCGATTTGAGTCCCGATTTGTCTTAGAGACATACCAGCATTCCTCATGCCGATTATTTGCCAACGAGTGGCCTCTGATAATTTCCTACGTGCCATGACATTGAAATGAATGAAAAACCGAATGCAATCGACAACCTGCGCTTGTAAACACCCCAGGGAAAAAGTGCATTTTTCGAAAGTTGAGGTTAAAGCAATGCACGTGCGCTGTGCAAGCTTCACGCGCGTCATATCAACCCATGAAAAGCTCATGCTGTATGTCAATACATCAAAATTGAATAATCAATCATCAAAATTACTTCGTTAAACTTTGTTAAGTTTTTATGTGTCTTTGAATTTGGTGTTGCTTAATTAATTTCCATATGTATATATAAAGACATCGTAAACATGAACAGTATATAATCTATTCCGACTCTCTTTCTTGCCTTCAGGCGATTAAAAAAAATTCTTGTAAACATCCACTTTTAATTGAAATTATTGAATTGTATAATAATCTTGTTACTGGCCAATACGACATCGTCTTCTGTTGGTTACCAAGCCATGTAGGAATCTCTGGTAACACACTGGCTGACCTTGCTGCTAAAGCAGCACTTAACAAATCTGTGACACCACTTCTTATTGCATACAGTGATTACAAAGTCACCATTAGATCTTATATCCGTGATCTGATGCAAAAGAAGTGGGACACCCAAGTGGGTATCAATAAATTACATGCGATAAAACCTTACATTTGTTATACATTGGTTGGGTTGTCAGTCCGGATTTGAAGAGGTCATACTACGACGATGTCGTATTGGTCATACGAGATATACACATGCATACCTGCTGAAAGGTAAAGATCCTCCGTTTTGCATCCCTTGTGGTGAGAGAACCACGGTCAAGCATATCCTGCTTGACTGTGTTGAATTCTCCATCACAAGGGATAAATATTTTAATGTAAAAACACTTTTGGATCCTTTTAACACAGTAAATACCCATTTACTTATTGGATTTTTAAAGGAAATTGATTTCCTTGTTGAATTATAATTGATATGTTCTGTCAGTAGTTGTTTTGTAAGGGATGGTAGTATAGATTTGGAACATTGATCTGTATTAGATAGATTAGGAACATTAGTGACTGTACCATCAAAGGGGGTTGAAGTATTGTAAAATTATTGTCCTCCTGAGAGTGTCCGTAAGTCCAAAAATGTTCAAAGTAAATTTAAACATTCCATGATTTTATTTCTGGCTAAAATTTCTTACATTCTCCAGCAGCTGAAGGGATGGTGTAAATCCACCTAGGGTTCATGCAGGTAGTAAAGGCACTGTAAGTCCCCATGGTCCCTAGTATGGTGATCTACCTTCAGTTGATGACGATCTACAGCCCGTATTTTATATTGTATTGTCCAAATAGTGGTATTTGTTTTAACTCTCCACACAGGTTGTAGTTGTTTTACTGTCCTTTGACGACGGGTGTTTATAATGTATGCATGTTTCATTTCAGTATCACAATGTTCTCGTCACGAAATGGCGGAAATATTGCCGATGTGACGTTAAATATTAGCTCACGCACTCACTCTAAGCTTTGGTTCAAATCGGGTGTCATTTACTATGGTTTTGTCACATAAATGTATGATTTATAAAATTGTGAAAAACGAAATTGCATTTAACATTATGTGATGACATGAAATGTTTTATGCAAACTATTCTGTTTGGAAAACTCATGACATGTTAAGACTGTGACAAGCCACGTGTGCTTTATGCTGCGACCAAACTGACCCCAGTAAACCTGGCTCGGCTTGACAGATTCAGCCAGTTGTTTGACTACACTTGTGGACCTGAGCTTCAAGAAATGAGATCCAGTGATGGGTCCACTCCAAAAACTGACAGCATAATCATTAAAAATAAAGTTTATGCAAGGGCCAGTCTGGTTTGCCAAGCCCTGATTGAGTTCGGCTACTTCAGCTACACCTGCAAATGTTTTCCAGATGTTTGTGGGATCAGTGTTGGTTTGGTGGGTCAGGATGCAATGAGGGATGGCTATACTAGATGTGATCCATGTTCTACGAATCATAAATATGGAAGTGAGAGGAGACAAAGTTTGTGCACAACAAAACAAGTCAAACAGAGAAGGCTTGGTGAGATGCTGGAGTAGCGTATTTGTGTTTGATAGGATGTGTAGGGGTATTCAAAGACTGCTGTTTACAAATTTAATATAAGTAGTTCAGATACAGTTTTTTGGCGTATATTGTGAAGGTTAACTTGAGTACTCCACGCTATTTCAAAGGATATTCAAAGGATATTTACACTCACGTTATGAATTAATGTAAATAAAAAAGACGACACAATTGGGGGAAAATATAATGCCTTCCTCCCTCGTCTGTTTCGTAAAAGGAAAACGAAAATACCTCCCGAGAAACGTATAATTTTTCTTATGCAACCTTAATACTTCATGCTTGGCAACAAATCATTCATTCATTCAGACATGCTACGAAAGGAAAAAAAACAATGGAACCGAGTGTTAAATATCTTCAAATCATTACAGCATTACCAATTCACTTGACTTCATTGGCATTAACTACTTGAACCTGGCTAAACACCTTATTAAGCAAAGCGAAGTTGCATTCTTGCAAATAGTATGGCCACTGTTTAAGATGGGGCTGGGTAGTCAGTTGAGAAACTCCAGGTATATACTTAATGGATGTCAACAACTATCAGTCAAAGTTTGCACTGATTGCAGGTTTTGAACACGAATCTCTGCATAATAACTCATAATTGCAGTGATAAATGAAAGGTTTAAAATTATCATTATACAGTAGAGTTGCCATCATCACATCGATAACTATACTTTAACCGGTATGACTGGGCCGGCTGACAATGGCGAATGTAAATGTCAAAGTTTGTGATGAAAAAGTATCTAAATTGATGATATCACAAATTCGATGTTTGCATGCCACAATAAGTATAAATATTGTTATCTGTATTGTTTGGTCGGAATTATATAGAGGATATTTTGTTAATGTTGTCAGATAACATGTATATTTCATCGAGTGGTCTGACAAGGCTGATATGTTCACGAGTGGCGCAGTTCACGCGTGAACATATCAGCTTTGTCAGACCACGAGATGAAATATACATGCTATTTCACAACATTAACAAAATATTCTATTTATTATATTTTCATCATTGTTTTTAAATGACCGAGACATCAAGTAAGTTTGCATTTTGTTACGCAACCTAACTACAGTCTAGTCCCTGCGCACCCACACCAAATAGTTCGCTGAAAAAAATTATGATAGAATAATTCATACCACGTTCCTCCTTTTTGTAGTCATACTTTGTGAAAAACAAAGTCACATAAACAGTAAATGAATAACTTTAATAAAACATACACGTCAGTATTTGTCTGGAGATGCAATCAGTGCGCGTATTGATATACACAAACTTGCAGAGCCGCCATTGTTTGATTGAACACGAAGCGAGGAATCACTGCAATCAGTCCGAGAAAAGCATCAAAATAACAACTTTGAAGTAACAAACAGTGAACGTAGCATACGGAATTCGGGCAATTATCCACCTAGGTGTGTTCATCATGTTTATTGAAGCATGTCACTTTTGTCTGATGTCATATTGTTCACACTGGATGCAACGGCCTCCAGCCAAACACGCAATGTCCACTGCGAGAGGGATACGGCATCAGCTGATTGTGTAGCCGATGGCCGGAGCATATCTGCACTAATGATAATGTTGCCATAAATGTTATTTCCAGAGAATATACTGGAAAAGGTTGGCAACTGGTGTCGTGACCGCGTTTCGGAGGAAAACGTAGCGAGGACAGGCGGCGTTTGGAGCCCTGGCAGTTTTTGACAGATACTGGACGGGTGGGACGATCACGTCACCCTTGTCAGCAGATGTGGCAGTTGCACAAGTAGCAGTGGAAGATTTCTTGGACAGGAGATGAGATATGTTTTTTTGATCAGGATTTAACTTTGAGTAGTTGTTTATTGAGTTGACATTCCGGTGCCCTGAAAGTGAAAATAATCTTCGCTATTCACAAAAAAATAGTTTTTTTTGTTGTGTTGAAAATGGTTGAATTTGTTTTATTAGGGCTATTAATCAGAATCAGATATATTGTGGACATGTAAATAATAACAAATTCTAAATATACAATGTATATTTGACAATGCTACACAATACATGATACCATGCTTATGCTTGATATTTATAATAGTATTTATTTCAGTTGGTTATTTTAGTTTTTTTAGTTATCAAGTTACCACCATAATTTCACATTGCATATAATCTATATACTTTAACATTGTCATCCACAGTACCTGATACTTGGATTATCTGGTTGGCAGGGAGCCCTTCATCTGTGAGAGTCTGCATCAGGTGTTTTCTGGCACTAGAAAAGGTAAAACCATGATATAAATTTGATTTATTGGAGAATGGTGATAGATCAACACTGAATGGGATAATTATAAACTTATAGCATCATTGGTGACTAGCACATTTGTATTAAAAATTAGAAAGTGATCAATTTTATGAATTTATGTTAAGAATTTAATATCTAACCTGTAAGGAGTTATTCTTTTGTTTTCATTCATTGTTGTCCCTTCAGTCATTGTCTTCATTATCTTGTACAAAGAATTGATCCCTAATGGACATTTTTTGTACCACGGTGTACCTTGTTGATAGTCGGTATTCACAGCAAGAAAGAATGGACTATCTGGTTCTGACCAGCCAAGGGGTCTCTTTGCCGAAAATAACTGGTATTGTACAACAGGGTCGGAGTCACTGCCATCAGTTGAGTATGCTCTAGCTTTTACAATGCGGATATCACGAGGATTTTCACCCGTTCTGGTTTTTGTTTGCCGTTCCTGTGTGTAAATGAGATATTCTGCTCCTTCTCTAATGAGTTTCACATCTCCCCATCTCAGATTATGGGTCTCTCTACCTGTACGCATGCCAAATTGAACAGTACAGATCATCCAGATAGAATTCTGTAGGTCAGTGGGATTTGAACAACCTAGAGTATGGACCTGGTACATTTCCTAAAATGTTGTTAGTGGTTAGTGGTTCTGCAGCATGAGGTTTGTTCCCTTTTCCCAATGATTTTAGGTGTTTTTGTTTAGTTTTCAGTGTTTTTCTTGCCTTTTCAAAAGTATCATCTGTTAGAATGTTTATGCCAGTTTCTTTCTTTTTCATGTACCGGTCCAATGATGAAAGGTAGGATCTGAGGGTTGAGGGCTCAAATTCGCCGCCATCACGCTTCCGAACTGCCATCAGGAAGGAACAGATGTATTCATTCAGCTTGGATGGTGGTATCTCCTCTGGTAATCTGAAATCTCCCACTGAAACCAAGTACTGGCAAAATACTTTGACATCAATCTCTGGTTTTTTTTGTATTCACATTCTCTTGCTCATCAAGGAACTGATCCACATCTTCACAAGTGACTGAAGAAAATCTTTTGTTACCTTGTCTGCCTTCTTGTAATACATTAAAGTCAATACCCTCAACTACTTCTGCAATTTCTTCCTCTGTAATGTCAAGCAATTTGCTTATGTCCAATTCAGCCATGTTTCTAGCAGACGAACAAAGGGACACAGCTCTGTGGTAGGGGAGGTAACTCTTTAATCAGAAAGTAGTTCCAAGCAAAAGTGATATTCTACTCAGTGAAACAACATGTTATTCTACTCAATGAAAATATCATTTATATTTTCATCAGTATTTACTGTATTTCACTCTTAAAAATATAATAATTGTGAGTAATTAATTACTTGTATGAATTTATCCATTAAGTTGTATGCTTCTTCATTTTCGGATGCTATACTCAGAATATGTGATTAATGCTTGATATAAAGAAGGCTAACACTGCAGTGAAAATAGAAATGAAATTATCCGTATGTCTAAGCGTATCGAAAACGTATGATCATTTTTAACAACAGTGGCTATTTTTGCCATTGATAGGCTTCATCAAATGTACATACGCCAATATCAGACAAGACTAAGAAGATAGTATGTTCATTGGGTGCTTGACTGTTACTTTTACCTGATGATGAGGTCAGAACGAGTCATAAAACGTTGTATTCAAGAAGATGAAACCCAGAACATCCTCCACGTTGATTAGTGTGTTCAGCTAAGTAGCTTTGGGAGGGTTTACACAGTTGTGTAAGGCCAAAGTTGTTTAACATTGTCTCAAGTGATTTTATGATTGCCTCTGTCACACCTGAAAGGTATCAAAGTCTTCACTGACAGGACGGGGCCACTGCAGCATGGAAATAATACTAATGAACATTGACACAAACATAGTGATTCCTGATACACCAATGTCAATGTACCTTTCATATATGCGTCTATTTGTGGGTTACAAACATGTTTCATTACCCACCCTTTGGAGAGATCACTGTTTAAAAATTTTACAGTGTTATGACACATTGTGTAATAACATTGCGTAATGCCGTGGGTATGTATCGGCACAATGCCAGTAACTCTGTCACGATATGTTATATGACATTAGACCTTCTTTGACTCATTACACTCGTTCCTTAGGAAAGAAGTACTTTTGCTCGATATGATTTTGCTAATGTTGAGTAAGTAGTAAATATTGTACGAACCTTTCGGTCGTTAGATACAAAACCATTCATAAATGTGGTATTACACGGGACATCGTTTGGTATTCTCTGTGAGTTGTAATGTTCATTGTTCCTCTCCCCGACCCCACCTTTACCCCTGTCTCATCCGTTAGTGTAAACATACGCATACTGTCAATCACTGCAATCCGACCTTGTTATCGAGTCCATAGCAAGAATAATACAGTTTCAGTCCAACAGCATGTTACAAAAGAAAATCATAAAAGAAATACACTATAGCATTTCCTCGACTGATTTGTTGTCTTATTGAGAGAATACGTGAGTTCCAAAACTTTCAAAGTGAAAGGCTTACCAAAAAATATTTGAACGTGGTACATGTATTTGTATATTTGTTTGAAAATTTCGGCTTAACTTCCGTATACCCGGCAGAAGGTAAAGGGATGATGTAAATCCAACTAGGGTCAATATTAATGTATGTAGCAAAGGTACTATAAGTCTCATGGTCATGGGCCCGTGTGGGCCCGGGATAGAATGTGTCCACAGCACCCCATTGCTGGTCGTAAGAGGCGACCAAATTGGGCAGCCTGTTGGCCGTGGGTTGCGTCCCATGTCGGTGGAGGAAGGGATCCTGGTGGTTGAGGGCAATGGGAGCTTGAAACCGCGTTCCTGTTGCTCAACACACCACTTTGGCCCCGACTTCACCTAGACGGGTGGTAGAACTGGCCCGGTTCTATCAATCGGCTGGTCACGCCATGCCCTGTGCGTAGATAATGTTGTTTGCACACTCGCTCACTATTTGGGTCTTGGCCATTTCGACCTCTCATTTCCAAATTATTGATATATTTAATGCCTAGAGTCCTATGCCAGAAGGCGGTGGCTCATGGGCCAATCTGGTAATGTTGACCGCTGAATACTGTCTCTCTATGAATAATTGTTATGGGCAGAACCAGCCTAGCAATTAATTTATTAGACTAAGATGGCTATTCAAGTCATATTTACTGGAGTATAGCATCCCCATATCCCTGGTGTTTGCATCTGGATATCCGGTGCACTTTAACACTGTCCTTGTTGACACTCGGTGGCGGGTGGGGAGTGGGGATGTCGAATACTACTTACTAACCATGTCACAGCACACTTCTGGTTCCATTCGAAATGAAAAAAAGAGACGCCTGGATTTTGATCATACACATGAACATGTTTCCCAAAACACAGACTCATGGGCTCGATTCCTAGTTATTGAAGCGTCTGACCATGAACCAATTAAATTGAATCCATTTGCCATATCCAAAGCAATTCAAGGAATATGTGGTGAAGTTAAGAATGTTTCTCGTCTGCGTGGCGGTTCCCTTCTGGTTGAATGTGCACGGAGGCAGCAGTCTTTGAATCTATTGTCAGTTACTAAATTCGCCAATGTTGATGTTGCTGTGTCTGTGCACAGGACATTGAACTCTTGCCGTGGCATTGTCCGGGACAGAGCTCACTGCCTCCTTGACATGTCTGAACAGGAAATTGCAGCTGAACTTGAAAGTCAAGGTGTCACATCAGTCAAACGTTTCTCCACAAAACAAGATGGGATCATCAGGAAAACAAATACTTATCTGTTCACTTTTTCCCGGTCAACACTTCCTCAGTTTATCAAAGCTGGTTATTTTAATATCGGAGTGGAGATGTACATCCCAAATCCACTTCGATGTTATAATTGTCAACAATTTGGTCACGGCTCACGCTCCTGTTCGAACTCTATGGTATGTCACCGTTGCAGTGGCAACCATGATGGATCAGACTGTGAAAATGATTTTCACTGTTCAAATTGTGGTGACAAACATATGTCCTCCTCAAAACTGTGTCCTCAGTGGCAAAGACAAGCTCAGATTATGAAGATCAAATGTCAGAACAATATTTCATTTGCTGAAGCAAAAAAGTTAGTAACCCCCCAGTCGACACCTTCTTCAAGCATCACATATGCAGCTGCTGCAGCACGCCCTGTCACAGCTGCATCAGTCATGTGCCAGACTGAAATGACATGGATTAGGTCAGATCAGCCAGTCAACATCAGCACCGTTACTGACGCTTCTACAAAATGCACTTCAGAAACACAGACTCAAACTCAAAATGAACTTGTTGAGGAGACAGACAGTCAGTCCGAGCTAACAACTAAGAAACCAGGCACTACTCACATGTCACAGAAAGACAAAAAAAGATTTAAAAAACAGCAAAAGGCCAGGTCCCCTATTCCTTCGGAGGTACCTGTGCGTAACACTTTTGATCCTTTGGATATGGAGGTTACTCCTTCTACAAAGGATAACAGGAGGGATCTCTCTTCCTCCCGTCTACGAGAGCGATCGCCTATTGAACCACCGTGATTCGATCGCCGAACTTGATCCAGTGGAACTGCAGAGGACATAGGAAAAATTATGAGATTCTTTTGTTAATACAGGATTTTAAGCCGTCAGCAATATGTCTCCAGGAGACATATCTAAAACATAACGATGTTTTTAACTTACGACAACACATTGGCTACCATTCATTTTCTCCTGAAGGTGGCAAAGCGACTGGAGGATGTAGTGTCTTCGTCAGACAGGACATCATTCACAGTGCTATTCAGCTGAATACTCCTCTTCAAGTCCGACTTACCTTGCACATTGCTCTTACGTTGTGCTCTTTATATGTGCCTCCTTCATCATCTCTTCGACAATCTGACCTTCAATGTTTGTATGATCAACTGCCAAAACCCTGCATCATCATGGGAGATCTCAATGGGCACAACCCTCTATGGGGTAGTACAAATACGAACAATAAGGGAAAAGGTATTGAAGATTTTATTTCTGATAATAATTTATGTGTTTTTAATGATGATTCACATACGTATTTGCATCCAGCCACTGGATCATATTCTTCACTTGATCTAGCTCTGACTGAATCAAACATTTACAATGAATTTGAATGGTCTGTTCATGATGACCTTTGTGGCAGCGATCACTTCCCTACTGTCCTCAAAGCTGTAAGACCAGATGATAATCCTCCTTTATCTCGTTGGAATTTTCTGAAAGCAAACTGGCCTTTGTATAAACAATTATGTGTTGAAAAACTAACACCAGAGCACTTCAGTAATGTAGCAGATCCCATCCAGTATTTTTCAGCACAACTGAATGAAATTGCTGATCAAACGATTCCTAAGTCCCCTGCAACTCCTCATATTCGTAAACCATGGTTTACTGACGAATGCAAACAAGCACGAAAACGTAGGAAGAAAGCCGAAAAATATTTTCGCAGACATCCTACTGTTCATAACTTTAACAATGTAAAAATTACTAGTGCCAAGGCACGGCGTACATACAAGCAAAACAAACGCCAATCTTGGAGAAATTATGTATCAAAAATTAATTCACGCACACCCATGTCTAAGGTGTGGAACATGGTTCAGCGCATAAAAGGCAAAGGCTCAAAATCTGCTGTTCACCATCTTAAAGATGGTGACAAATTGGTAACTAATAAAGTTGATATTGCAAATAGAATTGGCGAAACTTTTGCCAAAAATTCTTCCTCGGCAAATTATGTCCCTGAAGTTCAGAGATACCAGAAACAACAGGAGAAGATAAAAGCTAATTTTGATTCCGATAACGGTGAAGACTATAATGAAGTGTTTTCAATGCATGAGCTCCACACTGCTCTGAACCAAGCCCATGATACTGCAGCGGGTGATGACACTATTCATTATCAGCTACTGAAACATTTGCCTGAATCATGCCTGGAGACGCTTTTAGATATATTTGACAAAATATGGACGTCTGGGAATTTTCCTCCTTCATGGCGTAATGCAATTATCTTGCCAATACCCAAACCTGGCCGGGATCACACGGATCCATCAAATTACAGACCGATTTCTTTAACTAGCTGCGTCTGTAAAACCATGGAACGAATGGTAAATAACAGATTAATTTGGTATCTGGAAACGAATGACCTCATTACAAATATTCAGTGTGGTTTTCGGAAGAATCGAAGTACTATTGATCATTTAGTACGTTTAGAATCCTTCGTCGAAAATGCTATTATTACCAAACAACATGCAGTATCTATATTCTTTGATCTAGAAAAAGCATATGATACTACTTGGAAACATGGAATTTTAAAACATTTACATGATTTTGGTTTACGAGGTCGTTTGCCTCTTTTTATATCAGAGTTTTTAACTGACAGGCAATTTCAAGTCCGAGTAGGTTCTACCCTGTCTGATCATTACAATCAGGATCAGGGTGTTCCACAAGGCAGCATTTTGTCTGTGACCTTATTTAGTATCAAGATCAACAGTTTATCCAAGGTTTTAAACGATTCAATAGATGGATCACTTTTCGTGGATGATTTTAATATTTCCTGTCGCGGTAAGAATATGCATACTATTGAACGGCA
Source organism: Haliotis asinina (assembly GCF_037392515.1). Taxonomy (NCBI): domain Eukaryota; kingdom Metazoa; phylum Mollusca; class Gastropoda; order Lepetellida; family Haliotidae; genus Haliotis; species Haliotis asinina. The sequence goes on from NC_090290.1 coordinate 2,128,700, forward strand.
ACTGCAATTATGTTTAAACAAAATAAATAAATGGTGTCTTGAGAATGGTTTTAAATTTTCTAAGACAAAAACTAATTGCATCCATTTCTGCCGTAAGTATAAACCACATAAGGACCCAGAATTATTTTTAAATGGGACTCCTATCAAAGTCGTTAAGGAGGCCAAGTTCTTAGGTTTGATTTTCGACTCTCATTTAACTTTTCTTCCGCATATCAAATCCCTGAAAACTAAATGCCTGAAGGCACTTGATCTATTGAAATGGGGAGGGGATCAAGCTACTCTCCTGCACCTATACCGTTCACTTGTCCGTTCGAACCTTGATTATGGCTCCATCATTTATGGTGGAGCCTGTAAAAGCAGTCTAAAACTCCTTGATTCTATCCACCACCAAGGTCTGAGACTTTGTCTTGGGTCGTTCCGAACTTCTCCTATTGACAGTCTCTACGTCGAAGCCGATGAACCATCTCTTACACAGCGCCGTATCAAATTAGCTTTACAATATATTACAAAACTATACTCTAACGAATCCAACCCTGCTTTTAACTGCGTTTTCGATCCTCTTTATGAGCATTTATACAACAAAAAGCCTTCTCTTGTTCCGCCACTTGGGCACAGAATTAAACCATTCATTTCTGCTGCCGGCATTGAGCTGGAGGGTATAGCGCCTTCTCGTCTTCTTTCTTCTCCTCCTTGGCAATTAGTGAGGCCACAAGTTGACCTCACATTAACAAAGTTAAAAAAAATCAGACACAAACGAATTACAATATAAACAAGAGTTTATGCAATTAAAAAATAATTATAGTACATACAAATCCTTATTTACAGATGAGTCCAAGGATGGTGGCACAGTTGCTTGTGCCACTGTCATTGGATCCAGAACAATATCTTATCGATTACCTGATAACAGCTCCATTTTCACTGCAGAAGCAAACGCAATATTAACGGCTCTTCAATATATCAAAAGACATCCTAATCATGTACAGTATATAATTTTTTCTGACTCTCTTTCTTGCCTTCAGGCTATTAAAAATTTGTCTTGTAAACATCCACTTTTAATTGACATAATTGAATTGTATAATGATCTTGCAACTGGCCAGTGCGACATCGTCTTTTGTTGGTTACCCAGCCATGTAGGTATTTCTGGGAATGCAATGGCCGATCTTGCTGCTAAGGCTGCACTCAACAAATCTGTGACACCACTTCTTATTCCATACAGTGACTATAAAGCCAGCATTAGAACTTACATTCGTTATCTGATGCAAAAGAAGTGGGACACCCAAGTGGGAATAAATAAATTGCATGCCATAAAACCTTATATTGGTTACACTCACTTGGGCTGTCGGTCCAAATTTGAGGAGGTCATTTTGCGGCGATGTCGTATTGGCCACACCAGATATACACATGAATACCTTTTGAAAGGTGAGGATCCTCCGTTCTGCATCCCTTGTGATGAAAGAATCACAGTCAAGCATATCTTGCTTGACTGTGTTGAGTATTCTATATCCTCTATAGATACATTGTTTTAGGTCTCTTCACTAGTTTTACCTTCTACTCTGTGATATCCTAGTTAGTTTTACTGTCCTTCGTTGACAGGGTTTTACAATGTTTGTGCTATCAATTCATTTGTATTTTTATAATTACTCATTCTCGTCACGCTATGGCTGCAATATTGCCGATGTGACGTTAAATTTTAACTCACTCACTCACTCACTCACTCATGGTCATGGTCTTGTCTGGTAATCTACCTTGACTTAGAATCTGTTGTGTAATTGTATTGATTCACATGCAATATCTGTCACACCACTTCAGGTTTCAACAATGGTAATGAATTGCTTTTATTTTGATTCGTCATATTTGCATATATGCAAAACGGCGAGGTTGCCGAGTGGTTACTAGCCTGCGTGCCATTACGATGACCGGGTTCTGTTAACCTCCTGGGCAGAATGTCAGCTGAGCGGTTATGTACCCGTTGAAAGAAAAGACGAGTTTAACCTTTACCACACAGGCTGAATAAACGTAACTGCTTTGGCAATATCGCTCTCAGCAAATCGAGCGAGCACTATTTGCGTGGATATCCTATAATAATAAATCCTCTAATTTGCTAGTGGGTTTAATCACAAGATTCGACACCAACATGGACACTGAATTGATTATTATGTTGGTATTGACGGGTTTCACCGAAGCTGCTGATTTACATCTACGCGTATGTTAGTTTTGAGCGGGGTACCGGTAGCGAATCCTTTCAGCGCATACCTCGTATAGTCACTTGTGAGTGAGTTAATATTTAACGTCACATCGGCAATATTGCAGCCATATCGTGACGAAGACGATTAATTAGAAAAATACAAATGAATTAATAGCACATACATTGTAAAACCCTGTCAACGAAGGACAGTAAAGCTGACTAGAATATCACAGAGTAGAATATAGAACAAGTGAATAGACCTAAAACACTGTATCTATAGAGGACAGTACAATATAAAAATGAGCTATAGGTTGCCAAGAACTGAAGGTAGATCACCACACTAAGGACCATGGGGACTTACAGTGCATTTGCTTCCTTCATGGACCCTAGCAGGATTTACATCATCCCTTCAGTTGTTAGCAATTTAGACAAATCTAGCCATACAGTAAAAGAACGCTTATTCTTAGATTAAGAACCTGGAAAACTGTTTTGGGACTTAAGTACCCTCTCAAGAGGACCATTATTTTACAGTACTTCAACCCCCTTTGAGGATAGAGCCCCTAACGATTTGAGCTACTAATTTAACCTTCCAATTATAAAATATTTATCTCTTTACAATTCATTTGCCAAATCTAATTCCTTTAAAAATGCAATAACTAAATGAAGATTAATATTGCTAAAAGGATCCTTCATAGTTTGTGAATTAAAATACTGATCCCTTGTGATGGAATCGTATTGTCACTATGTCACATGCTATTATTAAAGTTGAACTCGTACAACTAACTGCTTTCATCAGTAATGTGTCCTCAACGAGAAAATGCTTGTTGATATGGTTAATTCTGACCATGCTGCCTTCATAGTAGTGTACCCTTTATTAACCACTGTAGTTTATAATGGGAATGTTGTGTCCCCGTTGTTAACCACTGTAGTTTATAATGGGAATGTTGTGTCCCCGTTGTTATCCACTGTAGTTTATGATGGGAATGTGGTGTCCCCGTTGTTAACCACTGTAGTTTATAATGGGAATGTCGTGTTCCCTTTGTTAACCACTGTAGTTTATAATGGGAATGTGGTGTCCCCGTTGTTAACCACTGTAGTTTATAATGGGAATGTGGTGTCCCCGTTGTTAACCACTGTAGTTTATAATGGGAATGTCGTGTTCCCTTTGTTAACCACTGTAGTTTATAATGGGAATGTTGTGTTCTCTTTATAAACAATTGGAATTTATAATGTAGTTTATTAACCACTGTAGTTTATAATGGGAATGTTGTGTCCCCGTTGTTAATCACTGTAGTTTATAATCGGAATGGTGTGTTCTCTCTATAAACAATTGGAGTTTATAATGTAGTTTATTAACCACTGTAGTTTATAAGGGGAATGTTGTGTCCCCTTTATTAACAACTGTATTCTATAATGGGAAAGTTGTGTTCCTAACTCAGGCTATACTGGCACTCTAGAATTTGTCTTCAGCAACCCATGCTTGTCATAAGAGGTGGTCAGGCTCGCTCACTGGGCTGACACATGCCATCATATCCCGAATTGTGCAGATCGATGCTCATGCTGTTGATCACTGAATAATGTGTGTCTGGTTCAGACTCATTTTTACAGACAGCCGTCATATAGCTGGAATATTGCTGAATGCGCAGTAAAACAAAACTCGCTCATTATAGAATGAAATGAGTGAAATGTACGGAAATAGAGGAGGAAACTGGCTCTAAAACAACAGTAGAGCAGGAAATATGCACCAAACGTGAGTGAGTGAGTTAATATTTAACGTCACATCGGCAATATTGCAGCCACATCGTGACGAGAACATACGTGACATTAAAAACCAAATATATGTGCATATTATGAAGAACCTGTCGACGAAGGGTAGTAAAACCACTAGATTATCACAGTTAGTATTTAAAACTAGCGTTCAAACTTTAAAAAATGATAGTACCACTATTTGGACAGTACAATATTAAAACAGACCATAGATCGCCAACAACCGAAGGTAGATCACCATACTAGGCACCATGGGGACTAGAGTGCCTTTGCCTCCTGCATGGTCCCTAGGTGGATTTACACCATCCCCTCGGCTGATGGCGACTGTATGCAAAATTAGCCACAATTTAAAATGACACATATTCTACGACTAAATAAGTGGAAGACTGAATATGTCTTCAACTGTTTTGGGACTTACGTACCCACTCAGGAGGACAATACTTTTACGGTACTTCAACCCCCTTCGAGGATACAGCCACTAACAATCTAAGTTGCTAATTCAACTTTCAATCATAAAATATTTATCTATTTACAAGTCATGTAACAGATCTAATTCTTTTAAAAACGCAATGATTAAATGAGCACTAACATTACTGAAAAGGTCATTCGTAGTTCTTGATTTAAAATACTTATCCCTTGTGATGGAATATTCCACACAATCAAGCAAGACATGCTTGAGTGTGATTCTTTCATCACAAGGGATACAAAACGGAGGATCCTCACCTTTAAGCAAATATTCATGTGGATATCGTGTGTGGCCAATACGACATCGTCGCATGATGACCTCTTCAAATCTGGACTGACAACCCAAGTAGGTGTTACCAATATGCGGTTTTATTTCATGTAATTTGTTGATACCTACTTGAGTGTCCCACCTCTTCTGCATCAGATCATGGATGTAAGACCTAATGATTGCTTTATAATCAGTGTATGGATTAAGAAATGGTGTCACAGATTTGTTGAGTGCTGCTTTAGCAGCGAGTTCAGCCAGTGTGTTCCCAGAAATGCCAACGTGGCTGAGTAACCATCAAAAGACGATGTCGTATTGGCCAGTAGCAATATCATTATACAATTCATTGATTTCAATTAAAAGTGGATGTTTACAAGAAATAGTTTTAATCGCCTGAAGGCAAGAAAGAGAGTCGGAATAGATTATATATTGTTTATGTTTAGGGTGTCATTGAATATATTTGAGAGCCGTTAATATGGCGTTTGCTTCTACAGTAAAAATAGAACTGTTATCTGAAATTCTAGAAGAATGAACTGTTATCTGAAATTCTGAAATTCTAGCTACTGCACCACCGTCCTTGGATCCATCTGTAAATAAGGGTTTGTAAATGCTATATTTACTTTTTAACTGATTATATTCTTGTTCATATTGTAATTCATTAGTTTCTGATTTTTTAAAAGAACTTAATCTTAGGTCGACTTTTGGTCTAACCAAATGCCAAGGAGGAGAAGAAAGAAGACGGGAGGGAGCTATGTTTTCCAGCTCAATGCCAGCAGCAGAAAGGGTTTAATTCTGTGCCCGAGAGGTGGAACAATAGAAGATTTCTTGTCGTACAAATCCTCATAAAGTCGATTGAACACACAGTTATATGCAGGTTCATTCATTAGAGCATAATTTAGTAATGTACTGTAAGGATACTTTTATACAACGTTGTGTAAGAGATGCTTCATCGGCCTCAACGTAAAGACTGTCAAAGGGTGAAGTTCGGAAAGATCAAAGACAAAGTCTTAAACCTCGGTGATGGACAGAATCAAGAAGTTTAAGGTTGCTTTTACAGGCTCCACCATAATTATACGATGGAGCCGTAATCAAGTTTCGAACGGATCAATGATCGATAAAGTTGTAGGAGGGTAGCTTGGTCTCCCCCCCACTTACAATTAGAAATGACTTTCAACAAGTCAAGTACCTCCAGGCATTTAGTCTTAAGGGATTTGATATGGGGAAGAAACGTTAAATGCGAGTCAAAAATCAATCCCAAGAACTTGGCCTCTTTAACAACTTTAATAGCAGTGCCATTTAGAATCAGTTCAGGGTCTTTATGTGTTTTATATCGTCTACAGAAGTGTATACAATTAGGTTTCGATTTAGAAAATTTGAAACCGTTCTCAAGACACCATTTATTAATTTTATTTAAGCATAACTGTAGTTGCCTCTCAATAGTATGCATATTTTTACCACGACACGAAATATTGAAATCATCCACAAATAGTGATCCGTCAATCGAATCATTGGATAAACAGTTGATTTGAATGCTAAGTAAAGTAACAGACAAAATACTCCCTTGTGGAACACCCTGGTTCTGATTATAATGAGCAGACAGGGTAGAACCTACTCGGACTTGAAATTGCCGGTGTTGTAAAGGCTGTGATATAAAAAGAGGCAAACGGCCTCTCAAACCAAAATCATGTAAATCCTGTAAAATACCATGCTTACAGGTCGTATCATAAGCTTTCTCAAGATCAAAGAAAATTGATAATAATACATGGTTTTGGGAGCTGATCATATAGACTTTGAAGATCTGATTGACAAATATTGGAAGATGGAGGGATATACAAACTGCCCAATGTCAAACCAATGTGTAAAGTCAGGCGAACAGCAACTGCTTGAAGGTTTGTTTGTAGAGTGACAGGGCTATGTATTACGCTATGATGAGCGAGAATAGAAGCGCCTCCAGTAGCTCGATCTCCCGGAGGAGGCACCAAATAATTCCTGTTCACTGATTATAAGGTTTCTGCGTAGGGTAATATCATTATGTATATAGCGGAGGCTCCAAAAGTATATGTATCATTACCAACACAAAATTACACGTATCATTATCAACATAAAACTATGCTGCAAATGTCCTTGATGAATAGCCGCGGGCAATTGTTTGCCGAGTCCTGCAAGTATGCGGTAAGAGATCCTACGTTTATATCTTGAAGGCATCAGCCTCGGGCACAATAAACATCAACACAAACCAGCATCATAATACGCCATATAACCACATTTCTACTCCGTTATTACCTGTCAAGAATGTATGTGCATTGGTATATTTAGAAGCAATAACAATGACTTTAGAGACTGCTTAAACATATAAAAAAATTCGATCAAAGTTCAAGTTGTTTGTGTCCTTAAGGTAGAGAATGCATGGATGTATAAAAGCCCTACAGAGACCTACCAGCAGTATCCAGTGCTACACCTCGCACAATGCAGATCTACCCGTACTCGTTCATAACTGTCAGCCACTTTTTTGTTGCCATCTATTTACCACATGCTCTTGCTCAAGGTAAGTACTTGGGCAATACTGGGACACGTAATGATCATGATCACGTGACTAATAGATTAAACAAAGTAATAAATTATTATTTCACGATTAAAAGGCCGTTTTGTCTTTGAAGATTTTGAAATATTTCACTGATACTTCGTTATATTAATATACATGGCTAAGGTAATGAAAAACGCCGAGCAGAAAAAAATATATTGCCATTTCTGGCAAATTAATTTCATTCAGGGGGTAGGATACCCAGGCAGAAAATATGGAGTCCGAGTAAGTGCATAACATTCGCTTAGCGAGGTTTGCACGTACATGAATGCGTATGTTGGTATGTCTGGTCCCTAAACGTACCTGAACGTGTTATGGAAATAATCTTCACAGACAGATTTGCTAGTTCAACTGTCGAAGCAAATTTGATTCACATGCTGGCAGTGTTGTGGTCAGACATCTCAAAGGCGGTGGGATACACAAGTTGTCAGTGCGTTCGCTCGTTAGGCCGAAGACGCAGGTTCGAATCCCCACCTGAACTAAGTGGGTAAAGTCCATTTCTGGTGTCTCCAATCGTCATAATGCTGGAATGTTGCCAAAATCGGCGTCAAACTCACTCACTCATTCACTTCACGACACGTGAAGATATTGTGTCCGTTTGTTTCGGCTGCAGATGTTGATGAGTGTGCCATCAACCTGTACATATGCGTCTACGCCTTCAACCCAACAAACGGCCAGTACGGCCCTACCGGCGCATGCGTGAACACTCCCTTGTCATACTACTGCGTGTGCTATCCACACTTCGTGGCCACATATCTAAACAGAAGCTGCTCCTGTAAGTATTTCATGTCCTTTATTTCAGCCAAAAAGTTTAAACAACATTTCTCAACAATTATGAAGACTGCGTAAGGGCGGTTCACTTTAGTGTTCATATAAATTGAGCATTGGTCGGAATCCATTCACTGGACTAAACCGTCAAGATGAAGAGGGGATTCGTATAGGTCATAGTTTCTACACAAAGTCCTTTTTATCGAAATGTAAAGTCCATGCTCCTCCAATGCATCCGTAGATTCATTGCTATCAAACACATTTTGCTTGAATGTGTTCATTATTTCATGTAAGGCAACGATTTTATTATGACGTTCCTACTTTGTGCGAACTTAAATCTTTCTAACCACGCCAATTTATGACAGTTTTTAGACTTTAGGTTTTTATCATTCAATTAGATACTTGACTACCATACTTGTGATCTTCAAAATCACTTTTATTATTTTAAGCATATTGCATATCTAGAACGAAAGACTTTTTCTCGCCGCGAGTAGCTGCTACACTGATGATGCGGCGTTAAGCACTCACTCACTCATCCATTCACTCACTCAGTTTAGTGCATTGAACCTATGTAACCGTTTTGTTGAGATCCAAGAGAAGAGTTACGTGATTCCGACAAACCTAGGAATACGACCGGGACAAACTGAGAATAGAGTTGTTTCTGGCATATACAAGGGTCGAAACTTATCTGTAAACATACGCATGATCTATTATACTTACACATACCAAAGACTTATTTATAAAGCTGATAATGCACTCGACATGAACGGAATATGAGATGCCTAGGAACCTCATGGAAAGATGGATAGTTTGTGCGTCGGCGAGAATAGTGCGTGCTTGGGTGAGGGAGTGAAAGAGAAGAGAACATGTCTATAATGTCATCAGTCCTACGACAGCTTAAAACAGTTATCACTTGCGGTGAAATTATTGACAACCTATTCTATTTCTCCGAAACAATGAATGATATCTAAAACAATCAACTAAAATGTGTGATTTCTCTACAGGTTATCTACCATCTCAACAGAACATCTTCCAGAATCCTTACTCGTTCCTTTTCGATGAATTGTTTGATTTCGCCCTCTTTAAAGAAAATATTATATTACCTATACGTTTTCAGCATGTTACTGCCACGACACATGGATATATACCGTACTAAAAGTGATGTGAAAACCAGTAGACGGTTTTGTTTATGTCAATGACCATGTATCATTTATGACAATGTACTTTGTTTTGTGTCCCCAATAAAGCATTTTACACATACTGGGATTTTTATTCTTCTGACATCTCGGGTATACATCACCTTGTTGGTACAATCAAGACGTCATGCTTACACTAACGACTCCTACGTTGTGGAAACAACTCCCGATTCGATGATTCGAAATATTTACCTTTGTAACGGAAGACAGTCAAGCAAACCATGCTTGCCAGCGTCTCCTATCAAATAGTCTACAAGATAACTCTTCAAAACTTCACCAAATGATGGATTTTGCTTTCCAAGAACATTCTATCAGACGAGGTTTCTTGCCTCCTTCAACTCATCAACAATCAAGACGTGATGAAGCAGTTTTAAGACGATGTCGAATTGGCCACAGCCATTTTACTCATGACTATCTGCTGAAAACGGAAGGTGATGGATCCCCCTGCATCAAGCATATTTTCCTTGACTGTGTGAACTTTTCAACTGCTAGGGACTCCCACAATGCTGCGAGAAATCTGTTTTGTGTGTGAGCAGACATCTGATCGTAAATACCCCAAGGAAGTTGGCCTGTATCATAAACTGTACTATCGTAAAGAGAATAGAAATTTCCTGGCTTTTGTACTTGGTGCTATGGCATTTTCTGTTCTAAAATGGTAGTGAAATGAAAATAATTGCTCTTGAAAAAAAACCTTAGGGGACCATGGACTTACAAAGGTAATAAGTGCAAAGTTCATTTCGTCACTATATGGCTGGAATAATGCCGTTGTGACTTACAGCCCAACTCAACTCAACTTGTCTAAAAGGAATGGTCCTTGCTTCGGTGCGCTTTCACTCCTAACGTGTGTGCTTGGGTACCAAGGTCAGGTGTCCCTGTCAGAATAACATTAGGTTTGCCACTCTTGCATTTCTCCAAGTTCAGAAGAGATTCTGAGTGTAAGTTTCGTTTTGGTTTATTTCCATGCCCCGTTTTTGAATATCATTTGGTTCAACAAACCTATTCCCAGTTCAGCGTGGAGCCCCAACAAGGCCGATGTCATATGCCAGGCACGCCCCAGCAGACTAAGGGATGCAGGGGTATCGCCCACCCGACAAAGTAATAAAATGTGGTACTATTGCTAATAATCATAAAATATGGGTATCGTGTTCTGAGTACATGTTCTTTGTAATATAAAATGTCTCAGATGCCAGATGTATGAAGAGAAAACCATTGCAAAACTAAAGTAGTGAGTCAATCGCTATTATGGGCCCATACAAAGAACGTTGCATGACCAGCCGGTTGATACAGGGTCCGTTCTGCCACCTGCCTAGTTGAATGAAGGATCGAAATTGGTTTTTGGCAAATGAGCACCATTTCTGGAATCTACATCCACCAGAATCATGTTCTCCACCAACGCAAGGCACCAGAGAAGTTGTACAGTTTAGTCTCAACTAGCAATGGGGGAGCTGTGGACCTATTTTGTTTCAGGACAACAACGGGATAATGCGACCGGGTGCTTACCACTCGTAATGGACATGTCTGTCGTTTAAAAATTAATCCAAAACTCTTGCCCACAATCTATGTCTACCCACTTTCGTATATATAGGTGGAGAACTTTTATATATCGAGAAATGCTATTCCACCTACATTTGGTATTCTGGCAGAGATAATTTTTAGTGTTGTTAATCCGTTGTTTCGGAAATCACAGACGAAGTTGTTCGTCTCGAAGATCGAGACTAATTGTCCATGGACCCCATGGTTTTACAATCCTAGCTAGTTACGTGTACAGTGCAGTTAGTAGGTGGATCAGTATGAAACATATATATAGACATAGTCACAGCAGGTAGGAAGAGGGACAATGTTTGAATGTTTCATCAAATGTGTTAAGTTGCGCTTCCATACACGAATCAGGCTTCGGGGGATGATTAGCAACGTTGTCGGCGCCAGGAGCAGTGGGTACTCCTTGAGATTCATTGGGAGAGAAAGTTTATGTATAGGGCTAAAATTTTTTTAAAAAATGTGGCCAGTGTTCGATGTATTTCTTGATATTGTCTCACCATGTTTGAGACCTTTGTTCTGTGTCAATAGGCCCTAATCTTTGGAATGATGTCCCTCAGCATGTACACGTAGATACGAGAATTGTGTATAGGTACATTGTTTCGTATATATACTGTACAAAGTCTGAAAACCTCTGTACCGATAATGATATCCTCCATTAGTATGTTCTACATGAGTGTACGTTTTACTCAGGTCCAGGCACCCAGACAAGAAATCCAGAAAGCTTCTAGTTCCACAGATGAATAGAACACAGTCTATTCCATGTTAGCGTCAGGACGACCTTTGTGAAGTAGATGTACACGTGTGTGGTAGATGAGGTAGTCCAGCTCCAACATTTTGCTGCCGCCAACGTAATGGAAGGAGATGGGGTAGTCACTCATGCTGCTAATACCCTGAAATCATATTGTGGAACTGAGAGATGAACGCTCGCAATAAAACCAAGGCCACAACTTCAAAGTATATGCACACGCACAGACACACACGCACGCCCGCGTACGTACACACACACGCACACGCACACATACACACAAGAAAAGGCAATTTCTTAAGAGTGATTATATTGTTCTAGACACTTGCATGCATTACTATATAATTTGTAGATAATCTACAGACAATACTACACCCTGGATGCATCTACAGCTCTTGGACTGGTTTTACAGTATTAGGGCGACTTGGTAGAAGTGGTTCTTGCATGTATATTTTTTAAGCTTCACACCTGTCAATCTGTCTGAATGATTTCCCCTCAAATGTGAATCGCACTATATGAACAAACCTTTGCTGCCGCAACCGCAATGTTTATTGACACTATAAAACACGATGGTGACGGCGGCTTAGATCATTGGCTACGGTGAGAATGAGGACCGCGCCAAAGATACATCCAGGGTATAGTGAGTGAGTGAGTTAATATTTAACGTCACGTCGGCAATATTTCAGCTATATCGTGACGAGAACATTTAACACTGAAATGCGTAATATGTGTACTATAAAAACCTGTCGACGAAGGACAGTAAAACAACTACAATATCACAATTATCATTAAAACTAGCGCGGAAAGTTATAACTGGTATCACTATGCGGACAATACAATATAAAAACAGGCTATAAATCGCCATCCAGGATATGGTGGAGATGAATCGTAACATATACCCTGGAGATTATCGAGCATGTACGATTCGGTGGTAAAGCAGTTCAGCTCAATACCTTTTTAGCTCCATTTGCGTCATAAACATGATACCATTTGGGATATCTCCCATTTATGTGAGCTGCTGGTGACAAACAATGGAAACGACTCCGGCCTTTGGAATCAGTAGAGTTTCCAATGGGTACTCCAAGAGACTGCATACATTGACCAAACGCAGCATCACCTGCAGTGCCAGTTTGACGACATATCTTTGGATCATGTCCTTGTTGACCAAACCTTCTGAGGGCCTCTTTGCTGACGACCAGTCCGGATCCGCCGCTAGAGTATCCTTGTTTGATAAGAGTCTTAAAGTGATGGCCGAAATATATAGGCTTGTTTGTATCGAAATCAGCCAGGAAGAGACGAAGATTTTCTGCGATGAGGTAAGTATCGTCATCAGCTTTAAAGAACCAATCACAGTCGTCAAAGTGATGTTTATAAACATAATGATATCCACCGAGGGTCTTTTCGGTTAGATGATGTCTGCCTTCCGATACATTCTGTCCGACCGCTGGAAAGGTCGTGTTTGTTTCTGAGCTGATGAACACCAGTTTGTCACAGCGTTTACCCCACGTCATCTGGATATATCTGGACCTTGTTTCGAGATTTCGAGGGTTTGTCATAACCCAGCAAGAAAGGCGTATGTGTGACGCTTTGACACCTTCCCCATAATCTGAAATACAAAGAAATGAAGTTTGTAAATTCGTTCAAAGGACGAGATAGGATGCGTGTCTTCGGCAGCAAAATGTTGATAAGTCCGCTCATTATTATACTCCTGGCGGAAGTGCCTAATTTTCTTATTCAGCTGAGTAGCATTGTTGCTCCATCCGCAGGATTAATGCTTGGACCGGGAAATTCCAAATCTCCCGTGTTGCATCACGAACATATCTGCTTGTTTGCATTGTAATTTTTACGAATTTATTCAAAATGCGACACACTTTGTCGTAAGTTCGTACATTAATTGTTACTTATTTTAGCAAGAGGCAACGTGAAACGTTTGTAGTGGAACAGACCAGAAAAAAAAAGAAAAAAAAACAAACCCAAAAAACCCCCAGAAGATCAAGGAATCACTGAATTTAAGTTCACTGAATTTATATTTTAAGTCTAACGTACATGTGTGACTTGTACGTCCACGTGTTAGACCAACTTAATGCTTGTTATTGATTCCCAGCCCGTTTGAACATATGTTTGACAGTTAAATATTGATGAATATTAATATAGATGTACGCATGTTGAGGGATTTTGGCCTACCAGGCCTAACGCCTTTTGTTGTAATTCACCACCTTTCCCTAAGCTGCGACGTTGCAATATAGTTGCACAACACTACTGTGTTTTCCAATGGCGACCAAGGTCGAACTTGCCCCATATTGCTATGGATTTGTAAGGCTTCCGTACAGTGCTGTTTTCATTACAGAAATAAAAATAGGAGCATATACGTTCATTTTCAATGTGGAGGAATAGTGTTGTTTTAAATTTTCAAGGGGGTCTTTGAGAGGGCTGCCCCGCGTAAAATGAGTCATAAGAAATTTAAAACTGCAATGTGTGGGGAAAGATGTGTTTGAAATAAACAGATTATTTTCATGCTGATTCTAAAATTCCAGTATGTAATGGGAGTATCACTACTGGTTACAAGCACCACAAAAAATTACGCCTTGCCTCTCTCTCTCATACCAAAGAACACCAAAAGGCCTCCAACATGACATTTATGGTATGTTCACTTACCGCATTGTTTCCAACAATGATAATCACCAGACCCTCCTATCTGCAAAGTCGTACCTGTCATAAGTTGCTGAAAAGCCATACTCAGTCTGTTCGTCCAGTGCGAGTTCGATTCCGACTCCAATGATAAATCACTATCACACGCACTCCATCATGCAAATATTACTATTAGCGAAAATCATTTTAAGCTCACACGTATCACCCTAAATTTTGTTTTATATCAAGGCAGCAGTATCTCAATCGGTAGAGCTATGGACTCCAATTCGCGAGTTCGAGATCCCGCTGCTCGAGTTTCCTCATTTCAAGAGCCTCTGTGTGATATGTGACGTCACGTCTGGTCGAAGGCCACTTGCGTACAAATCACGGCAAGGGATTCTAAAGATGGTTCCTGGTCCGCTAACCAGTAGCTACTTACCCGGGAACATCTACAGACAGTAGTCCGACGGGAAATACGTTTAGTAAATATATATCACTGCCTCCGACTTGTTAAGTTAATATGCATATTTAAATCATGTAAAAATATGGTCTGATCATATTAGCACAAAACCCGTGTAATGCCGACAGTATCTTATTCTCATCCATTTCTGTATAATCGTTCGCCACGTTTCTCTTTTCAAACTTCGGGCCAGCGAATTGATTTGCGAGCTAGTAAACTTCAGGCATAGCTAACCCGACTGTTAAGCAAGATTTAGAAGGCATTTCGTACATTGACTCAATATAAAGAAATGTTCGTCAATGTACAAGTAACGGCGTTCCGGCTATGTCGGGGCGAGTCCCCGTGATATGGAGAAAAGCCCGATGTGACTTAGCTATAAGACTATTCTTCATTTTAGTGAGTGATTGAATATAGTTTTATGCCGCCTTTAGCAAATGTTCCAGCAATGTCACAACTGGGAACACCAGAAATGGGCTGCACATAGTGTCGATGTGAGGAAACGAACCCGTGTCTTCAGCGACAGTTTTATCCACTGGGCTACCCCAGTTTCCCTTTCAAAGAATATAAAGTGTTCTCTTCAAAACATTACCGGATGGTCGTATTTCAAGTACTCAAAAGTCCACTAAATTCATACAAAATTTACAAATGTTCACATTACAAATTACACATTTCCTTACCATCGTTTTCCTTTGCACCATATACAAACGATCTTTGCACTTTCCATTTAGCAAGCTCTTCTTCTATTCTCAAATAGTCCATCCTTAGTACACGCCAAAAAGAGCACATGATAACGAATCCGAATATCAACTTCTTGAAATGCTTCTTGATTATTGCTAATGGCAGCATTCCGCGAGTTCACTTGTGTAATCTGTACTGTTTAGAAAGAGTTCGTCTATCTGGCCAGGGCGGTCCGCAGATAACTGTTCTATTAAGGTGGGTCCAATGAAGTGTGAAGCTAACAACACGCAAAATCTATGTCAACAGATGTGGGAAATTACATCTACAAAGATATATAAATCTGCAATCTGTTGTGATCAATACAAAATGTATCAAAACCTCCACTTACGGAAATTAAATTTACCTGCACTCTTCTAAATGCTTAAATGGAGCCAGGCGTCTGTATGATCTTATTTAGGGGAACTCCGTCCACAGAATCAGCCTAATAATATGAAAGGTAGATTATCGACTGGATAACGAAAGCCGCCATGAGCCATGTTCATTGGACCAAGACAGAGATTTCAGAAACTAAATGTGACTGACATCCCAATATGTGACATCACAGTCCCACATTCAGAATCCGTGAAGAATCTGGGAGTATATCTTCAGTCAAATCTTTCGATGGACAGGCAAGTCTCAGAACTTTGTAGAGCATGGAACTACCATCTGCGGAACATAGGCAGTATACGCAGTCTCCTCACTCAAGACACTGCAGCAACTATAGCAAGATACTTCATCCTTTCCAGGCTGGATTATTGTAACAGTCTCCTTGCTGATTCAACACAGTTAAACATTAACCGCCTCAAGAGAATTCAAAACATAACTGCTCGTATGTTTATTAGGTCACCTCAGTCCACTGACATAAACAAGATCTTAAAATCCTTGCAATGCTTGCCTATTCGTGCTCGTATTGTTTATAGACTCCTGTGCCTAGCCTACTAGTGTGTTCACGGTACTGCTCCTGGGTATCTATGTGAACTCCTGACACGGTGACAGCCAGCTAGATGTCTCCGGCCCAGTTCAAAGCAACCACTCGGCATTCCCCGATATCAGCTGAAAACATTTCGAGATAGATCTTTCTGTATGACATCAGCTGTCAAATGGAATCAGCTCCTGGACTCTTTAAAAAACTGACTATTTCACCATTCAAAACCCACCTGAAGACCTATCTATTCAACAACTATCTTTGACTCTAGTGAGTGAGTGAGTTAATATTTAACGTCACATCGGCAATATCTCAGCCATATCGTGACGAGGATATTTAAAACTGAAATGAAATATATGTATCTATTATAAAACCTGTCAACGAGGGACAGTAAAACAACTAGAATATCACAGATGAGAATATAAAACTAGTAACTATACCTAAAACAATTTATCTATAGAGGACAATACAAGATAAAAATGGGCTATAGATTGCTAACAACTGAAAGTAGATTACCATACTAGAGACCATGGGGACTTACTGTACCTTTGCTACTTGCGTGGACCCTAGCTGGATTTACATCATCCCCTCAGCCGTCAGCAACTTGGGAAATCTAGCCATGCAAATAAAAAGACACTTATGCTACGATTAAAAACGTGAAAGTTTGAATTCACTTTGAATGTTTGTGGTCTTACGTACACTCTCAGGGGGAGGATACAGCCACTAACAAGCACAGTTACCAATTTCAACTTCCAGTATTATACAGTTCAATAATTTCAATTAAAAGCGGATGTTTACAAGAAATATTTTTAATAGCCTGAAGGCAAGAAAGAGAGTCGGATTAGATTATATACTGTTTACGTTTCGGGTGTCTTTGAATATATTTAAGAGCTGTTAATATGGCGTTAGCTTCTGCTGTAAAAATAGAACTATTATCTGGTCATCTAGAAGATATTGTCTCGATCCAATGACAGTAGCACACGCAACTGAACCACCGTCCTTGGACCCATCTGGGACCCAAATAAGGATTTGTAATTGTCATATGTATGTTTCAATTGATTATATTCTTGTTTATACTGTAATTCATTAGTTTCTGATTTTTAAAATTTAGTTAATGTTAGGTCAACCTGTGGCCAAACCAACTGCCAAGGGGGAGAGGAAAGAAGACGGAAAGGAGCTATATTGTCCAGCTCAATACCAGCAGTAGCAAGAAACGGCTTTATTCTGAGCCCAAGAGGTGGAACAAGAGAAGACTTTTTGCTAAACAAATCCTCATACAGAGGATTGAAGACACAGTTATATGCAGGGTTAGATTCGTTAGAGTATAGTTTTGTGATATATTGTAAAGATAATTTAATACGGCGTTGTGCAAGAGATGGTTCATCGGCCTCAACGTAAATACTGTCAATAGGTGAAGTTCTGAAGGACCCAAGACAAAGTCTTAGACCTTGGTGATGGACAGGATCAAGAAGTTTAAGATTGCTTTTGCGGGCTCCACCATAGACGATGGAGGCATAATCAAGTTTAGAACGAACGAGTGATCGATATAGATGGAGAAGGGTAGCTTGATCCCCTCCCCATTTTGAATTTGAAACCACTTTCAACAAGTCAAGTGCTTTCAGGCATTTACTTTTAAGAGATTTAATATGTGGTAAAAAAAGTTAAATGTGAATCAAAGATTAGACCCGAGAATTTGGCTTGCTTCACAACTTTTATGGGCGTCCCATCTAGAGACAGTTCAGGGTCTTTATGGGGTTTGTATTTACAACAAAAATGTATACAGTTAGTTTTCGATTTAGAAAATTTAAAGCCGTTTTCAAGACACCATTTATCTATTTTGTTTAAACACAACTGCAATTGCCGTTCAATGGTATGCATATTTTTACCACGACAAGAAATATTAAAATCATCCACAAATAACGATCCATCAATTGAATCGCTTAAAACTTTTGATAAACCGTTGATCTTGATGCTAAAAGGAGTGACAGATAAAATACTGCCTTGTGGAACACCCTGATCCTGATTGTAATGATCAGACAGGGTAGAGCCCACACGGACCTGGAATTGTCTGTCATTTAGAAAGGTGGCAATAAATTGAGGCAAACGACCTCGCAAACCAAAGTCATGTAAATCCCTCAAAATACCATGTTTCCAGGTTGTGTCATATGCTTTTTCAAGTTCAAAAACGATAGACACAGCATGTTGTTTAGTAATTAGTGCGTTTTTCACAAATGATTCCAGTCGCACTAAGTGATCGACAGTACTTCTGTTTTTACGGAAACCACACTGTATATCTGTGATAAGATTATTTGTTTCCAAGTACCAAACAAGTTGATTATTTATCATGCGTTCCATGGTCTTGCAAACACAGTTAGTTAATGAAATCGGACGATAATTGGATGGATCGGTATGATCACGTCCAGGTTTAGGTATTGGTACTACTATGTCCAAATATCATCAAAAATATTTAGGAGACTTTGTAGACAGGATTCTGGTAAATGTTTCAGTTTGGCGTTTGTTCTGTTTAAAAGTATGCCGTGCTTTAGCATTTAAAATCTTAAATTTATTTAAATTATGCACCATATCATGGCGACGGAAATAATGTTCTGCCTTTTTCCTTGCCTTCCTAGCTTGTTTGCATTCATCGTTCAACCATGGTTTTCTTATGTGTGGAACTACAGAGGAATTTGGTATACACCCATCAGCTATGGGGTTCAGTTGATCGGAAATGCATTTAATAGCATCGGGAACGTCAATATAACGTTCAGGTTTAAGCTTTTCAGCACTCAGTGTTTCATATAAATCCCAGTTAGCCTTTTTAAAATTTCGCCTTGATGATGGAGGAACATCGGATGGAGTTACAGCTTTTAATGCAGTAGGAATATGGTCACTTCCACAGAGGTCATCGTGGACTGACCATTCAAATTGATTTAGTAGTTCGGAATTTGTCAATGACAAGTCAAGAGCAGAATATGTCCCTGTGCCAGGGTGTAAATATGGGTTGGAACCATCATTATAAATACATAAGTCATTGTCAGAACAAAAATCCTCCAACAATTTGCCTATAGTGTTTATAGTTACACTACCCCAGAGTGGGTTGTGCCCATTTAAATCTCGCATTATAATACAGGGCTTTGGGAGTTGGTCATACAGGGCTTGAAGATCAGTTTTGGCAAACGCCGAAGATGGCAAAATATAGAGAGAGCATAGCGTAAATGCTACATGTAAAGTAAGTCTCACAGCAACAGCCTGCATATTAGTATTTAGTGAAACAGGGCTTTGAATAACGTTTTGTCTGACTAGAACGGATGACCCGACAGTGGCTCTATCACACGGAGGCGAAAAACAATGATATGCATTAAAATGACGAAGGTCAAATGTATCTGTTTGTTTTAAATATGTCTCTTGGAGACATATCGCTGAAGGTGTAAAATTATGGACTAATAGCTGTAATTCATGTAAATTAGTCCTCAGTCCTCTGCAGTTCCACTGCACAATATTATTGGAATAAACTATCTTTTGGGGGGATTTATTGGGGATCTACCCCGCATTTTCAGAAACGTCCATGTCTTCAAGAGACCCATATTTATTGAGCAATTGAATTTTATTTTGTGACCCTTTAGAAGCTCTGCCACTTGGTTGTTTTGAAACATCAGGCTTAGGTTTGGGTTTAGTTTTAACAATTTGTTGGCTATCAGCTGTTGAATGAGACTCAGAGCGTGACTGTGAAGATGATTTATGATCAGAGGACTTTGATGTATTAGGAAGTGATTCCTCAGTCTGGGATGATATAGCAGGGTATAAGACCTGTGGTTAGTCGGAACTGACCCAAGTCAAGGTAGTTTGGCATCCTGTAGATGATTTTGTTATTTTACAGCTGGATTCAGATGATGATTTTGCTACTGTAACATAACTATCTAGAAGGTCAGATCTCTTCACCAGTTTCTTTGCCTCAGAAAAAGAAATATTTTGGGTGAACTTTATTTTGTTAATCGCCATTTGCTCTTTCCATATTGGACACTGTTTTGACGAAGATGAATGGTCGCCTGAGCAGTTAGTGCATCTTTTAAAGTCACTGTCACAATCTTCTGTTGTGTGTGTCTTCTCACCACAGTGAGCACACACAACAGACAATGTTCAGGTATTTACACCGTGTCCATATTTTTGGCATTTAAAACATCTGAGTGGGTTGGGGATGTAGGTTTCAACTTGGATATTGCAGTAACCTGCCTTCTCTGATTTGGGAGCATTTGGTGATGAAAAAGAAAACATATAAGTATTCGTTTGGAATGTTGCATTGTTTTTTCGGGTTGAAAAGCGCTTCACATACAGCACACCTTGATCTTTCATTTCACATGCTATATCAAGTTCGGTCATGTCAGCAAACAATCGATCCCGATCTCTGATGATACCTTTACTCGTGTTCAAGGTCTTGTGAGCAGAGACCGTGACCGGAGTACCCACAAAAGATTCAATACTCATCAAGTTCGTTGCTTGTTGTTTCTTGCTGCACTCAATTAGTAAGGCACCCGAACATAAGCGTCTAATGTTCTTAACATCTTCTGCAATACCTTGAATACTGCAAAAGGGTTCAGCTTTAATGGTGTCTTGTCAGGAGTCTCAACAACAAGGAAACGTGGCAAATACTCAATCGATAGAGACTGTATGTGGTCAGTATCAACAGGATCAATTTCAAGTGGACGTTTTGTTTTTTTGGGGGGTACTTCATAAGCCATGATTGGTGTCATATGGTTCATCATCCGAGCTCCCCACCCACCACGGAGTATCACAAGGACAGTGCTAAAGCAAGCGGGCCTCCAGCACCAAGGGTGCTTCTACTGATATACTCCAGTAGAAGAATTATAAATAATCAGTCTACCAGATTGCCCCATGAGCCATCGCCTTCTGGCATAAGACTCTAGGCAAAGTTGAAAGCAACATAAGTCAACATCAAACATGGTTTAGACATTAAAGCCAAGACCAAAATCAATCAAAACCAGTTCCAAATCATACTTGTGCAATGATAAGTAAATTTATAGTATATGCACAGGCCTTGGCATGACCAGCCGATTGGTTGAACTGGGCCCATTCAACCTCCCATCTAGGTGAAGTAAGGGTCGAAGGGGTGTGTTGAGCAAAGGGAACACGATTACAGGCCCCCAGTGCCCTCAAGCCCCAGACTCCCGTCCTCCACCGACACAGGGCTGCAACCCACGGCAAACGGGTTGGTGGACCAAATATCCCCCCGGGTCCACAACGGGGGTGTCGGCGAGCTCTTAGCATTACCCAGCACCCACCACGAGGAAGTGGCTCGCCACGGGTGCCCGAGGATACAGCCACTAACACTGTAAGTTACAAATTCAAACTTCCAAGCATAAAATATTTATCTATTTACAATTCATTTAGCAAATCTAATTCTTTTAAAATGCAATAATTAAATGAGAGGTAACAGAATTAAAAAGATCCTTCAAAGCTCGTGAATTAAAATATTTATCACTTGTGATGGAATATTCAACACAGTCAAGCAGGACATGCTTGACTGTGATTCTTTCATCACAAGGGATACAAAACGGAGGATCTTCACCTTTTAATAGATACTCGTGAGTATACCTCGTATGGCCAATGCGACATCGTCACATAATGACCTCCTCAAATCTGAACTGACAAGTATAACCGATATAAGGTTTTATTTCATGTAATTTATTTATACCTACTTGGGTGTCCCATTTCTTCTGCATCAGATCACGGATATAAGTTCTTATTGTAGCTTTATAATCTGAGCAGCTTTGGCAGCAAGATCGGTCATTGTGTTACCAGAAATGCCAACGTGACTAGGTAACCAACAAAGGACGATGTGGCACTGGCCAGTAGCAAGATTATTGTACAATTAAATAATTTCTATTAAAAGTGGATGTATACAAGAAATATTTTTGATCGCCTGAAGGCAAGAGAGAGAGTCTGAATAGATAATATACTGTTTATGTTTAGGGTGTCCTTGAATATATTTAAGAGCAGTAAATATAGCGTTTGCTTCTGCAGTAAAAATAGAGCTGTCATCTGGAAGTCTAGAAGATATTGTTCTGCATCCAGTGACAGTGGCACAAGCCACTGCACGAACGGCCTTGGAACAATCTGTAAATAAGGATTTATAATTGCTATATTTAGTTGATTGATTATATTTTACTTGATGTAATTCATTAGTTTCTGATTTTTAAAATGAAGTTAATGTTAGGTCAACTTGTGGCCTAACCATCTGCCAAGGAGGAGAAGAAAGAAGACGGAAAGGAGCTATGTTTTCCAGCTCAATGCTGGCTGAAGAAAGAAAGGGTTTAATTCTGTGTCCTAGAGGTGGAACAAGAGAAGACCTCTCGTCATACAAATTTTCATAAAGCGGATTGAACACACTGTCATAGACTGGGTTAGCTTTATTAGAATATAATTTAGTAATGTATTGTAAAGACAGTTTTATACGGCCTTGTGAAAGAGATGATTCATCAGCCTCAACATAGAGACTGGCAACAGGTGAGGTTCTAAAAGATCCAAGACAGTCTTAGACGTTGGTGATGGACAGAATCTAACAGTTGGAGGTTGCTTTTACAGGTTCCACCATATACAATGGAGCCATAATCAGGTATAGATCGTACCAATGATCTGTATAAGTGAAGGAGGGTAACTTGATCCCCTCCCCACTTGGAATTTGAAACAACCTTTAACAAATCTAGTGCCTTCAGACATTTAGCTTTAAGGGATTTAATGTGTGGCAAGAAGGTTAAATGAGAATCGAAAATCAAAGTCAAGAACTTGGCCTCCATTACAACCTTGATGGGAGTGCCATTTAAAGATAGTTCAGGGTTCTTATGCGGCTTATATTTTCTACAAAAATGTATGCAATTAGTTTTGGATTTAGAAAATTTATTTATTTTGTTCAAACATAACTGCAGTTGTCTTTCAATAGTGAGCATATTGTTTCCACGACAAGAAATATTAAAATCATACACAAATAATGATCCATCAATTGAATCATTTAAAACTTTGGATAAACTGTTGATCTTAATACTAAACAAAGTGACAGACAAAATACTACCTTGAGGGACACCCTGATCCTGATTGTAATGATCAGACAGGATAGAACCTACTCGGCCTTGAAATTGCCTGTCTTTTAAAACCTCTGATATAAAAAGAGGCAAACGGCCTCTCAATCCAAATTCATGTAAATCCCTCAAAATACCATGCTTCCAGGTCGTATCATAAGCTTTCTCAAGATCAAAGAAAATTGATACAGTATGTTGTTTATTTACTATTGCGTTTTTCACGAAGGATTCTAAGCGTATCAAATGGTACAGCGATTTTTCCTGAAACCACACTGAATATTTGTGATAAGATTATTGCTTTCAAGATACCAAACTAATCTATTATTCACCATACGTTCCATGGTTTCACAGACACAGCTAGTGAGAGATATCGGTCTGTAATTCGACGGATCTCTATGATCCCTGCCAGGTTTTGGTATTGGGACTACAATGGCATTACGCCACGAAGGAGGAAATGCTCCAGACGTCCATATTTTGTCAAAGATATCTAAAAGTGTGACCAGACATGGTTCAGGCAAATGTTCCAGTAGCTGATAATGAATATTGTCATCACCTGCTGCAGTGTCATGACCTTGGTCAAGAGCTGTATATAACTCATGTAATGAGAAAACTTCATTATAATCTTCACCATTATTTGATTCGAAATTAAGTTTTTGCTTTTCCTGTTGTTTCTGATATTTCTGAAACTCAGGGACATAATTTGCCGATGAAGAATTTTTGGCAAGTGTTTCGCCAATTTTATTTGCAATTGTCAGTAATTAAATTATCACCATCTTTGAGATGGTGAACTGAAGATTTTGAACCTTTACCTTTAATTCTTTGAACCAAGTTCCATACCTTGGACATTAATCCTGGAAACGTAGTTCCTCCAAGATTGCCGTTTGTTTTGTTTGAAGGTACGACGCGCTTTCGCATTGAGGATTTTAAACCTATTCAAGTTGTGGACAGTTGGATGACAGCAGAAATAATTTTCAGCCTTTTTCCTCGCTTATCTGGCTTGCCTACAATCGGAATTGAACCATGGTTTCCGTACATGTGGAGCAGTAGAAGACCGTGGTATACACGCATCAGCTATTTTATTTAAAGTGTCAGAAAAAAGCCGAACAGGATCAGTTACATAACTGAAACACTGCGGCCGTAGTTTAGCTGTGCATAACGTTTTATATAACGACCAGTCTGCCTTGGTAAAATTCCATCTTGTATAAGATGGAGAATGAGATGGATTAATTGCTGATAAGATAGCTGGAAAGTGGTCACTTCCACAGAGGTCATTGTGGACTGACCCCTCAAATTCGTTTAGTAGAGAAGGGTCTACAAGAGACAGATCCAGAGAAGAGTAGGTGCCAGTTGCAGGGTGCAGATAAGTGCTTGAATCATTATTGTATATACAGAAGTCATTATTGGCTATAAAATCGTCCAGTATTTTACATTTAGAGTTTGTATTTGTACCACCTCAAATCGGGTTATGTCCACTAAGATCACCCATTAAAATACAAGGTTTAGGAAGCTGGTCATAGAGAGCTTGAAGATCAGACTGCTGGAGTGCTGAAGAAGGTGAAATATATAAAGAGCATAGTGTAAAGGTAACGTGAAGAGTTAGTCTCACTGCAACAGCTTGGAGACTAGTTGTGAGTGTTACAGGACTATGAATAACATCCTGCTTTACAAGAATTGAAGACCCTCCAGTGACCCTATCACCTGGAGGTGAAAAACAATTATATGCAATGAACTGACGTAAATCAAAAGTGTCTGTCTCCTTCAGATAGGTTTCCTGGAGACAGGAAGCCGATGTTGCCAAATCCTGGACAAGTAGCTGTAACTCGTTGAAGTTGGTCCTCAGGCCTCTACAGTTCCACTGTACAATATTTTTGGAATGGATTATCGTTTGGGCGCCAACCCGTGTGGCGTGGGTTGCGGCCGTGTGTCGGTGGAGGAAGGGATCCTGATGGTTGAGGGCTTGGGAGCAGGACCAGTGTTCCTATTGCTCAATACACCACTTTGGCCCTGACTTCACCAAGACGGGTGGTTGAATGGACCCGGTTCAACCAGTCGGCTGGTCATGCCAACCCGTGCGCATGGAGTTTATGTCATTGCAAAGAATTTGATTTCGAATTGTTTACATTTTAGTCTTGGCTCCCTTTGTTCATAGAATATTATTTCACTTGAATTTTGACTACATGAACTTTGCCTAGAGTCTTATGCCCAGAAGACGGTGGCTTATCGGCCAATCTGGTGGAATTATTAATCTTTTGATTCTTCTGCTGGAGTATATTATCTGAGTATCCTGGGTGCTGTAAGCTGGAGGCCAGCTTGCTTTAGCATTGTCCTTGTGATACTCCGTGGTGGGTGGGGAGCTCGGATGACGAACCAATATACCAATAATCATGGATTACGAAACCCCTAACTAAAAAAACAAATTTCAACTGGAAACTGACGATCAGCATCGACCCTCTATACAAATTGATCACTGGCCACGGTTTTGTATTATTGAGGCCCTTGACCAGTCTCCTTTGAAATTAAATCCCTTTGCAATTTCAAAAGGTATCTCTGGCATTGCAGATGAGGTGAAAGATATCAAATGCTTGCGATCAGGTTCAATGCTGATTGAATGTAGCAGAAAACAACAAGCTACCAACCTGTTATCAACTGATATGTTTGTCGGAGTCCCGGTATTAGTTTCTGCCCACAGAACACAGAGTGAGCTTGATATAATGTCCGAGTGAAAATCAAGGAGTATCTTTCGTCAAACGTTTCACAACACAGGGAAATAATGAGACTGTCTAAACCAACACATATCTGTTTTCATTTTCAGCTCCAACACCTCTAAAGTCAATCATAGCAGGTTACTGCAATCTGAATGTTGACTTATAATTATATTCCAAATCCTCTGCGCTGCTTTAAGTGTCAAAAGTACGTACATGGTGTCAATACTTGCACATTGTCTGTTATATGTGCTCACTGTGCTGCGAATACACATGTAACCGAAGATTGTGACAGTATTCACAAAAAATGCGCAAACTGTTCAGGAAATAATTCATCCTTTTCGAAAGAATGTCCCATTTGGAAAAGGCAAATGGAAATTAATAAAATCAAATTTTCCAGGAACGTCTGTTTTGCTGAAGCAAGACAGATTGTACAATCTACTGAGCACACTGAAACGTACGCGTCTGTCACAAAAACATCTGAAACCTTATCAAAAGGAACAACTAGGTACTAACTCTCTATGATCAACTTCCGAAAGCCTGCATTATAATGGGTGATGGCCATATCTGGTCCACTCTGGGGTGGTACAAATACTAACACTAAGGGTAAAACACTGGAAGAGTTTATTTCCAATAGTGATTTGTGTATATACAATGACGGTTCGAGCACTTATCTGCATCCTGCAACCGGTTCCTACTCTTCTCTGGATTTATCTCTTGCAGACTCTACTGCACTCAATGAGTTTGAATGGTCAGTCCACAATGACCTCTGTGAAAGTGATCACTTTCCAACGATACTATCAGAAGTATTTCCAACTGATTCGCCATCTTACACAAGATTGATTTTTTCTAAAGCAGATTTGTCCTTATTTCAAACTTTATGCGCATGTGAACTACGACCCGAATGTTTTTGTGGATATTACTGATCCTATTCACGCGTTTTCCGACGTTTTAACTGAAATTGCTGATGAGTGCATACCATGGTCCCCTACAACTCCACATGTAGGGAGGCCATGGTTTAATGCAGACTACAAAAATGCTAGAAAAGCGAGGAAAAGGCCAGAAAAATATTTCCGTCACCACCCAAGTGTCCACAATTCAAATAAATGTACAATATTAAATGCGAAGACACGTTGTACCTTCAAGCAAAAGAAACGGCAATCTTGGAGTAACTATATTTCCAAAATAAATTCACGCACGCCTATGTCTAAGATGTGGAACATGATTCAGAGAGACAAAGGTTCAAAATCGGCTTTTCACCATCTTTAAGACGGTGATAATTTAATAACTTACACATCTAAAATTGCCAATAAAATTGGCGAAACTCTTCCCCAAAACTCATCATCAGCAACTTATGTTCCTGAGTTTCCGAGGTGAGTGAGTGAGTGAGTGAGTGAGTGAGTGAGTTAAAGTTTAACGTCACATCGGCAATATCTCGTGACGATATCGTGACGAGAACATTTAATACTAAAATGAAATATATATAATTATCTATTATATCAAACCTGTCAACGAGGGACAGTAAAACAACTAGAATATCACAGATGAGAATATAAAACTAGTAACTATACCTAAAACAATTTATCTATAGAGGACAATACAAGATAAAAATGGGCTATAGATTGCTAACAACTGAGTGTAGATCACCATACTAAGGTCCATGGGGACTTACTGTACCTTTGCAACCTGCATGGACCCTAGCTGGATTTACATCATCCCCTCAGCCGTCAGCAATTTGGGAAATCTAGCCATGCAAATAAAAAGACACTTATGCTACGATTAAAAACGTGAAAGTTTGAATTTACTTTGAATGTTTGTGGACTTACGTACCCTCTCAGGGGGACAATAGTTTTACAGTACTTCAACCCCCTTTGAGGATACAGCCACTAACAAGCACAGTTACCAATTTAAACTTCCAATATTAACATATTTATCTATTTGCAATTCAGTCAATAAATCTAATTCTTTTAAAAATGCAATGATTAAATGAGAGCTTGTGTTATTAAAAAGATCCCTCAGAGTTCGTGAATTAAAATACTGATCCCTTGTGATGGAATACTCAGCACAGTCAAGCAGGATATGCTTGACTGTGATTCTTCCATCACAAGGGATACAAAACGGAGGATCCTAACCTTTAAGCAAATATTTATGTCTATATCTTGTGTGGCCAATACGACATCGTCGCATGATGACCTCCTCAAATCTGGACTGACAACCCAAGTAGGTGTAAACAATATACGGTTTTATTTCATGTAATTTATTGATACCCACTTGAGTGTCCCACTTCTTCTGCATCAGATCATGGATATAAGATCTAATGATGGCTTTGTAATCAGAGTAGGGAATAAGAAGTGGTGTCACAGATTTGTTGACTGCTGCTTTTGGGGCAAGACAGGCAATCACATTCCCAGAAATACCTACGTGAATGGGTAACCAACAAAAGACGGTGTCGTATTGGCCAGTAGCAAGAGTATTATACAGTTCAATAATTTCTATTAAAAGTGGATGTTTACAAGAAATATTTTTAATAGCCTGAAGGCAAGAAAGAGAGTCGGAATATATTATATACTATTTACGTTTAGGGTGTCTTTGAATATATTTAAGAGCTGTTAATATGGTGTTCGCTTCTGCTGTAAAAATAGAAGTATTATCTGGTAATCTAGAAGATATTGTCCTGGATCCAAAGACAGTAGCACAAGCAACTGCACCACCGTCCTTGGACCCATCTGTAAATAAGGATTTGTAATTGCTATATGTATGTTTCAATTGATTATATTCTTGTTTATACTGTAACTCATTCGTTTCTGATTTTTTAAATTTAGTTAATGTTAGGTCAACCTGTGTCCTAACCAACTGTCAAGGGGGAGAAGAAAGAAGACAGAAGGGAGCTATATTGTCCAGCTCAATACCAGCAGCAGCAATAAACGGCTTTATTCTGAGCCCAAGAGGTGGAACAAGAGAAGACTTTTTGCTATATAAATCCTCATACAGAGGATTGAAGACACAGTTATATGCAGGGTTAGATTCGTTAGAGTATAGTTTTGTGATATATTGTAAAGATAATTTAATACGGCGTTGTGCAAGAGATGGTTCATCGGCCTCAACGTAAATACTGTCAATAGGTGAAGTTCTGAAGGACCCAAGACAAAGTCTTAGACCTTGGTGATGGACAGAATCAAGAAGTTTAAGATTGCTTTTGCAGGCTCCACCATAGACGATGGAGCCATAATCAAGTTTAGAACGAACGAGTGATCGATATAGGTGTAGAAGGGTAGCTTGATCCCCTCCCCACTTTGAGTTGGAAACAACTTTCAACAGATCGAGTGCTTTCAGGCATTTGGCTTTGAGAGATTTAATATGCGGCAAAAAAGTTAAATGGGAGTCGAAAACTAGGCCCAGAAACTTGGCCTCCTTGACACCTCTAATGGGTGTGCCATCTAGAGATAGTTCAGGGTCTTCATGCGGTTTGTATTTACGACAAAAATGTATGCAATTAGTTTTCGATTTAGAAAATTTAAAGCCGTTTTCAAGACACCATTTATCTATTTTGTTCAAACACAGCTGCAGTTGCCGTTCAATAGTATGCATATTTTTCCCACGACAAGAAATATTAAAATCATCCACAAATAACGATCCATCAATTAAATCGTTTAAAACTTTATATAAACTATTTATCTTTATACTAAAAAGTGTGACTGACAAAATACTGCCTTGTGGAACACCCTGATCCTGACTGTAATGATCAGACAGGGTAGAACCCACGCGGACTTGAAATTGTCTGTTGTTTAAAAAGTTGGCTATGAATTCAGGCAAACGACCTCGCAAAGCGAAATCATGTACATCTCTCAAAATCCCATATTTCCAGGTTGTGTCATATGCCTTCTCAAGATAAAAAAAGATAGAGACAGCATGTTGTTTATTAATCAGCGCGTTTTTCACAAATGATTCTAAACGCACTAGATGATCGACTGTACTTCTGTTTTTACGGAAACCACATTGTATATCTGTTATGAGATTATTTGTTTCCAAGTACCAAACAAGTCGATTATTTATCATTCGTTCCATGGTCTTGCAAACACAGCTAGTTAATGAAATCGGACGATAATTTGATGGATCAGTATGATCACGTCCAGGTTTAGGTATGGGTACTACTATAGCATCACGCCATGAAGAAGGAAATTTACCGGAAGTGCAAATATCATCAAATATATATAAGAGCGTCTCTAAACAGGATTCTGGTAAGTGCTTCAGGAGTTGATAATGGATGTTATCAGCTCCAGTAGCAGTGTCATGAGCTTGATCAAGAGCAGTATGGAGTTCATGAATAGAAAAAGTTTCATTATAATCTTCCCCATTATCAGAATTGAAATTAATAGTTTTCTTTTCTTGTTGTTTTTGATACTGCTGGAATTTAGGTACATAATTAGAAGAGGAAGAGTGTTTAGCAAGGGTTTCACCCAGTTTATTAGCAATGTCTGATTTATCAGTAAGTAATTGATCTCCATGTTTAAGATCATGGACAGCAGATTTAGTACCTTTACCTTTGATTTTCTGGACCATGTTCCATACCTTGGACATGGGTGTCTGAGAATTTATTTTGGATACATAATTTTGCCAAGATTGGCGTTTGTTCTGTTTAGAAGTATGCCGCGCTTTAGCATTTATAATCTTAAATTTATTTAAATTATGTACCATAGGATGGCGACGGAAATAATGTTCTGCTTTTTTCCTTGCCTTCCTAGCTTGTTTGCACTCATCGTTGAACCATGGTTTTCTTATGTGTGGAACTACAGAGGACTTTGGTATACACTCATCAGCTATGGAATTCAGTTCATCAGAAAAACATTTAATAGCGTCAGGAACGTCAATAAAACGTTCAGGTTTAAGTTTTTGAGCACACAGTGTTTCATATAAAGCCCAGTTAGCCTTTTTAAAATTTCGCCTTGATGAAGGAGGAACATCAGATGGAGTTACAGCTTTTTATACAGTAGGAAAATGGTCACTTCCACATAGGCCATCGTGGACTGACCATTCGAATTCATTTAGTAGTTCAGAATTTGTCAATGACAAGTCGAGAGCAGAATAGGTCCCTGTACCAGGATGTAAATATGTGCTTGAACCATCATTATAAATACATAAATCATTGTCAGAACAAAAATCCTCCAATAACTTACCTTTAGTGTTTGTAGCTACACTACCCCAGAGTGGGTTGTGCCCATTTAAATCTGCCATTATAATACAGGGTTTCGGGAGTTGGTCATAGAGAGCTTGCAGATCAGTTTTGGCAAACGTCGAAGACGGCGAAATATAGAGCGAGCATAGCGTAAACACTACATGTAAAGTAAGTCTCACAGCAAGAGCCTGCATATTAGTATTTAGTGAAACAGGGCTTTGAATAACGTTTTGTTTGACTAGAACGGATGACCCACCAGTGGCTCTATCACCCGGAGGTGAAAAAGAATGATATGCATTAAAATGACGAAGGTCAAATGTATCTGTTTGTTTTAAATATGTCTCTTGGAGACATATCGCTGAAGGTGTAAAATCCTGGACTAATAGCTGTAATTCATGTAAATTAGTCCTCAGTCCTCTGCAGTTCCACTGCACAATATTATTGGAATAAACTATCTTTTGGGGGGATTTATTGGGGATCTACCCCGCACTCTTTTGGAGGGCGACAAGCTATGTGCCCAAGAATGGACGTTTTCAGAAACGTCCATGTCTTCAAGAGACCCATATCTATTAAACAACTGAATTTTATTTTGTGACCCTTTAGGAGCTCTGCCACTTTGTTGTTTTGAAGCATCAGGCTTAGACTTCGGTTTACCTTTCACAGTTTGCTGATTATCAGCTGTCGATTGAGATTTCGAGTGTGACTGAGATGATGATGATTTGTGATCAGAAGACGACTTTGATGTACTAGGAAGTGATTCCTCAGTCTGAGATGACATAGCAGGATATAAAAGCTGTGGAGAATCATCGCAATTTATCCAAGTCAAGGTAGTTTGGCATCCTGTGGATGATTTTGTTACTTTTGAGGTAGACTCCGATGATGTTTTTGCTACTGTAGCGTAACTTTCTGGAAGATCAGACCTTTTTACCAGTTTATTTGCCTCAGAAAAGGAGATATTTTGAGTAAAATTTATTCTGTTTATCTCCATTTGTTCTTTCCAAATAGGACACTGTTTCGAAGAAGATGAAAGGTTGCCTGAACAGTTGGTGCATTTTTTGAAATCATTGTCACAATCTTCTGTTGTGTGTGTTTTCTCACCACAGTGAGCACACACAACAGACAATGTTCAGGTAGATACACCGTGTCCATATTTCTGGCATTTAAAACACCTGAGCGGGTTGGGGATGTAGATATCAACTTCTATGTTACAATAGCCTGCCTTCACTGATCTAGGAGCATTTGGACATGAAAAAGTAAACAGATAGGTATTAGTTTGAAATGTTTCATTGTTTTTTCGGGTTGAAAAGCGCTTCACATATAGCACACCTTGATCTTTCATTTCACATGCTATATCAAGTTTGGTCATGTCAGCAAACAATCGATCTCGATCTCTGATGATACCTTTACTCGTGTTCAAGGTCTTGTGAGCAGAGACCGTGACCGGAATGCCCACAAAAGATTCAATACTCATCAGATTGGATGCTTGCTGTTTCTTGCTGCACTCAACTAGTAGCACACCCGAACGTAAGCGCCGAATGTTCTTAACATCCCCAGCAATACCTTGAATGCCTTTAGATACTGCAAAAGGGTTCAGCTTTAATGGGGTCTTGTCCGGAGTCTCAATAACAAGGAAACGTGGCCAATACTCAATCGATAGAGACGGTCTGTGGTCAGTATCAACAGGATCAATTTCAAGTGGACGCTTTGTTTTTTTGTGGGGTACTTCATAAGCCATGGTTGGTGTCATATTGTTCATCATCCGAGCTCCCCACCCACCACGGAGTATCACAAGGACAATGCTAAAGCAAGCGGGCCTCCAGCTTGCAGCACCAAGGACACCCGGATGATATACTCCAATAGAAGAATTATAAATAATTAAACTACCAGATTGGCCCATGAGCCATCGCCTTCTGGCATAAGACTCTAGGCAAAGTTCATATTAGAATTAACAATCAAAACTTACAGATCACCAGTAGTGCCAAAGCCGAAATTCAAAACAATTTCAAATCAAATCTGTGCCAAAGGCACATACACAGTTCATGCACAGGGCTTGGCATGACCAGCCGATTGGTTGAATCAGGCCCATTCAACCACCCGTCTAGTTGAAGTAAGGGCCGAAGTGGTGTGTTGGGCAAATGAAACGCAGTTAAAAGCCCATCTGCCCTCAACCACCAGGATCCCGTCCTCCACCGACACGGGACGCAACCCACGGCAAACAGGTTGCCCAATTTAGTCGCCTCTTACGACAAGCAATGGGGTGCTGTGAACACATTCTGTCCCGGGTCCACACGGGAGAAGAGCACTTAGCGTTACCCAGCACCCACCACGAGGAGGTGGCTCTTCATGGGTGCCGAGTTTCCGAGGTATCAGAAACAGCAGGAAAAAGATTATAATGAAGTGTTTTCGTTACATTACATGAGTTATATACAGCACAGAAAAAATAACCTGGTTTCCGCAGTGCGGAAACCTGACGGAAAGAGGACTGAAACTTAAGTTTCCACCAAGAATCCTGTGAGTTTCCGTTCTTTTACACTGAGTTTCCGCAATGACGGGTACCCAGAGATATTCCGTATATATGTCTTCGTTATATCTATTCATACAATCTGTACTCCAGAAATATTTCAACCAAGTCACATCATACATTTATTAGTTCATCAAATTATCTAGTATCTTATGTTCTGTGTCAGTTCTGTGTATCCAGCTGTACCAGTTAATCAGTTTGATGATTTGATATTTGTTTTATAACCATTAAAACCTTGTCCATCAGTACATGTTGCATGTGTTAGCCCTACAATGCATTGACATTATCATCACACCTCAAGTTTCATATTTCTGAAAGAATCATTGTGTCAGTTATTTGATTTACAGATATGGATTGTGGACCAACAAACTCGGAGAATGACAAGACGCCTTCATTGGTATTTATAATTCACGCTATATTATCTGTTATATGCCCGGTAAGGGAATCTCTTTTATAACAATATTATTCATATAGCTTTATAATGAAGCAGACACTATGTAAATACATACAACAAACCTTTTTGACCTCACTCAAAGTGTAACCGTACATGGATTCAAGCGTAACATATACATAAATGTTAAATTCCATGAGAAATACGGCTTTTCTGTCCTCACTGCCAGACGCCTCTTTCAAGAAAAACACGTTATCTCCATCTCCGTAACGACAAGATGTTTGTTAGTTTGTAAAGATTTTTCGGGTGAATGACAAATGTTTCATCAGGTTAGTCATCAAAGAATTTTTAGATTTCACTAAAAATCGAGTTTGCACTGTCACGTTGCTATCCATGTTTAATATATTTAATGTATGTATCATACATGTAACTGTAATAACTGAAAGTGAGCAAATGGTAATACGTATTTAATATTTGTAATACATGTTATCTGCATTATCATATATATTGCTGTGTTTCATTCATTGGAAATGTTAGATTTTACAAGGTTTTCTTCAGTGAATTGTCTCTCAGTTGAATTGATGATTCAAACTGAATGTCCTTTTCCTTTAAAGACACCGACAGTGACCAAGATATTAACAGCACATTCAAGGTTTGCGACCTATTACCACCACAATGTGAGAGCCTGATTGATTCGGATTCAGATGTTTCGCCAGATATTAACCAGGACTCGCATACACCAACAAACATCTACAGAAAAACAAAGCACTTTGTGTAGTGGCTAGCTCGTCTTCATTCAGTGTGCCTACTTCCAGAGCAATGCTTGTGTGGAGAGAATTCTGTTACTCTTCTTTGTGCGCCCCAGTTTCTTAATACAGCGAATTGTGTACTACTGCAACTACCCTGTTGCATTAAAATGTGAGCTTTTCTAAGAAATGAAACAGTTGAATCACAACATTTCCAGAGTTTGTTTTTTGTTCAAATAAATATGTAATACATATAACAAGATAATACAACATATTTCAGCTTTCTAAACTATGGAACTCTCATTGTCATCTTCCTTGTACAGACACCTAGCGGAAACCTACATTACCCAAGATCCACAAGGTTTCCGCAAGACCAGAAACGTACTCACTCCAGCTATAAAGGTTTCAGTAAACTGAAACTAAATGGAAACTTCCAACTACAGTTTCAGTTGACGGAAACATGACGGAAACTAAGACTTGTTAGTTTCAGTTGTGGAAACTATGCGGAAACTCTCATTGCGCGTTTCCTGAAACTGAAACCTAGCGGAAACCTACATTACCCAGTATCCATCAGGTTTCCGCAAGAACGGAAACCAAGTTATTTTTGCTGTGCAGCTCTTGAGCAAGCTCGTGACACTGCAGCGGGTAATGACAACATACATTATCATCTTTTGAAACACTTGCCTAACTATGTTTTATGGCACGTTTTAGATACATTTGACCAAATATGGATGTCTGGGGAATTTCCCTTTCATGGCGTAATGCCATTGTAGTCCCAATACCAAAACCTGGCCGGGATCATACAGATCCGTCGAATTACAGGCCGATATCCCTCACTAGCTGTGTCAGTAAACCATGGAACGTATGGTGAACAACAGCTTTACTTGGTATCTTGAAACCAATAACCTGATCACTAATATTCAGTGTGGTTTCAGGAAAAATCGTAGTACCATTGATCATTTGGTACGTTTGGAATCCTTCGTTAAAAATGCTATAGTCAAAGCCTATGATACGACCTGGCAGCATGGCATTTTGAAGGATTTACATGATTTTAGGCTGAGAGGCTGTTTACCTCTTTTTAAAAGACAGGCAATTTCACGTCCGAGTGGGTTCAACACTGTCTGATCATTACAATGAGGATCAGGGTGTCCCTCAAGGCAGTATTCTGTCTGTCATTTTATTTAGTATTAAAATCAACAGTTTATCCAAGGTTTTAAATGATTCAGTTGATGGATCACTTTTTGTGGATGATTTTAATATCTCCTGTTATGGTAAAAATGTGCATACTATTGAACGGCAATTGCAGTTGTGTTTAAACAAAATAAGTAAATGGTTATAAATTTTCTAAATCCAGAACTAATTGTATACACCTTTGTAGAAAATATAAGCCGCATAAGGAACCTGAGCTATCTTGAAATGGCTCTCCCATCAAAGTTGTAAAGGAGACCAATTTCTTGGGTTTAATTTTCGATTCTTATTTAACCTTCTTATCGCATAATAAATACCTTAAAGCAAAATGCCTGAAGGCACTAGATCTGTTGAAAGTTGTTTCAAACTCAAAGTGGGAAGGGGATCAAGCTACCCTCCTACACCTATATCGATCTGTTCAAAAACTCGATTATGACTCCATCGTACATGGTGGAGCCTGCAAAAGCAACCTTAAACTATTAGCTTCTGTCCACCACCAACGTCTAAGACTTTGTCTTGGGTCTTTCCGAACTTCACCTAGCTATTGAGGGTCTTTACGTTGAGGCCGATGAACCATCTCTTACACAATGTCGTATAAAATTATCCTTGCAATAAATTACTAAATTATACTCTAAAGAATCTAACCCTGCGTATAACTGTGTGTTCAATCCACTTTATATCAATTTGTATGACAAGAAGTCTTCTCTGGTTCCACCTCTAGGGCACAGAATTAAACCCTTTCTTTCTTCAGCCGGCATTCAGCTGAAAAACATAGCTCCCTCCCCCCCGTCTTCTTTGTTCTCCTCCTTGGCATTAACTTCGTTTCAAAAGTCAGAAACTAATATAATTACAGTATAAACAAGAATATAATGAATTAAAAACCAAATATAGCAATTACAACCCCTTATTTACAGATGGTTCGAAGTGCAGTGGCTTGTGCCACTGTCATTGGATCCAGAACAATATCGTCTAGATTGTAAGATAACAGTTCTATTTTTACAGCTGAAGCAAACGCCATACTAACAGCTCTTAAATATATTCAAAGACACCCTAAACGTACACAATTTATAATCTATTCAGACTCTCTTCCTTACCTTCTAGGCCGTCGGCTGTGGCTGGAAAAGTGGCTAGAAAATGACTTTCGCTCCCGCCCCCATGGAAGTACTTTTTGAAAGTTGAAATATGTTCTTGAAACTGTACTGAGCTATGAGCCAAAAGTTCCCAAGTCAATTCCTGGAGAATCAAATGTTATGACCCCTCAAAGATGACCCCCCTTCATCACTCAAGTTCTAGTCTTTTAGCGGAGTGACACATTTTCACTGATTTTCTTTCATGAGTGTATAGATCAGAAACATTCATAGCAATACACAATGGAAATCTTCAAGCTGAAACACGACTATTGCTAGTCAATACACAAAATAAATACTCTTGAATGAAAACACAAATAAAAAATATCACCTTGAATGAGTTTTAATCATAGATGAAACTAACTTCACTCAGTATAGTTGGACTGTGCAAAGACACATAAAGTTAGGGGTTCATTTCAGAATACAGTTTGTATTCTTAGTACTGAATCTATTCATATTGAAGTTTTCAAAAGTCAGTGTCGCGGTCTTGTTCAGTATCTGCATCTTCATTATCCTCACTCTCTACTGCCTTCTGCAGTTTCCTGACGCAATGACAAGCACAAATATCTGTACAAAATGTTTCAGACTTGAAGCACTTGCACCTTCTGTTGTCACACTTTCCAAGCTGACA
The DNA here is from genome assembly GCF_037392515.1 of Haliotis asinina. NCBI lineage: Eukaryota > Metazoa > Mollusca > Gastropoda > Lepetellida > Haliotidae > Haliotis > Haliotis asinina. The sequence goes on from NC_090290.1 coordinate 2,166,511, forward strand.
GTTACACCGCACACCTTGTAGGAGATGATTAGGAATAGTTGATTGTGTAACCCACTTAAATGAGAAAAATCCTTCCTCCATCACCCACCCATGTCCCACTGGTGAAGGAGCATCAATAAACTGGTGCAGTGCTCTCTAGTGAATCGCACTCTGATAATTTGCCCGCATACAGTGTTGTTTTAATTCATCTTTTGTTGGTGGTAATGACTGCCATGAATTTTGAGCTGTACAGAAAAGTTTGTATCTTGTCTCATTCACATCAGATAGTTTTTGTCCATATAAATCACAAACAAACTCTTCCAGGCTTGAAAACAGAGATTCAGGGAGTGCAAAGTTAGTGCCAAGAAGTGAAAAGACATCTGAGTATTTTTTCTGACCTGTCACAAGACTTAAGAACTTTTTCTTTCTTTCCCTTCCCATAAAAGGCACTCACACTATCGCAACCAGAAAAGACATGCAGTCCTATCAGTGAAGCAGATACTTCTAACCCAATAGTTGTTGCTATCTGTTGCAAGTCAATAATCCTTGACTTGTTCCTCACTCCTGTTGCAGGCACCCGTGAAGAGCCACCTCCTCGTGGTGGGTGCTGGGTAACGCTAAGTGCTCTTGTCCCGTGAGGACCCGGGACAGAATGTGTCCACACTACCCCATTGCTTGTCGTAAGAGGCGACTAGATTGGGCAAACCGTTTGCCGTGGGTTGCGCCCCTGTGTCGGTGGAGGAGGGATCCTGGTGGCTGAGGGCATGGGAGCAATGAATAGCGTTACTGTGCCCAACACGCCACTTTGGCCCTAACTTCACCTAGACGGGTGGTAGAATGGGCCCGATTCTATCAATCGACTGGTCACGCCGAGCCCTGTGGTATGTAATTTTTTAATATCTTGACTCGGTACCTTCATTCTGAATACTCAGAACGTTCATGAATTTGTTTTATGTTCTTGCCTAGAGCTTATTCCCAGAAGGCGGTGGCTCATGGGCCAATCTGGTTGATCCTTATCAATGAGTATATCATTTCTGTAACCCTTTGGTGTCAGTTTGCTGGAACTGTTTACGCATGACATCGCCCTTGTAGGCGCTCCATGGTGAGCAGGGAACAGATTTGATGAACCATTCTACTATTCATTATGGGTAAGCAAAATCCAGAAAAAAACAAAACGGCAACTTTCAGAATCTGATTCTGAGCTTGACTCTGGTGAAGATGACATTGTGACGAAATTGTTATATTCTGAAAGGGATACTTGGCCACGCTTTCTTGATTTGGAAGCAAAGGGTGAACGAACCCTTCCTTCCTATTCCGTATTTCTGTTAGAAAAGGGCCTACAAGGTAAAGCTGGTGAGTTGAAGAATGTTTCCAAATTACGGTCTGGGGGTCTTCTGGGTGAATGTGTCAGGAAGTCACAGGCCATTAATCTCATGACGTCAACCAAACTAGCTGACATTCCAATTACATGTTCAGCTCACAAGACACTTAACTTTTCCAACGGACTAATCCGTGACAGAGACCGAAGTCTCACTGACATTTCTGTTGAAGACATCGCCTCTCAACTCGGAAGTCAAGGTGTCATTAAGGCAAAAAGATTCACATACCGTGAAGATGACCGTGTATTCCCGTCCAATACATATCTTTTGACTTTTGACACCCCAGTTCTGCCTCCTTCTATTAAGGTTGGATGTTTCGCCAGGACTATAGATCTCTTTATCCCACGCCCTACTCGTTGTTTTAACTGTCAGAAGTTCGGCCATGGACAAAATTTGTGTAGGAAAAAGCTAGCTTGCTTTAGATGCGGAGAACCTGACCGTGATGGGAAAACATGTACCAACACCATCAAGTGTTTAAATTGCAAAGGAGACCATATTGTATCTTCTAAAGACTGTCCTCTTTGGAAATATGAGGCCACTGTGCAGAGATTAAAAAGTGAAAAACGACTCAGTTACTCTGATGCCAGAACACAAACCAGACTTCTTGCACCTGTTTCAGAAAGTCCATCATATGCTTCAGTAGCTAAAAAGGTCACGGTGTCTATACCCTGTCAGACAGATCTTTCCTGGGTACATTCCGACCATCCCAAATCCCTTTCAGATCAATTACTAAATACCGTAAGTTCCAAACCAGTCACAGATCCATCACCAAAACAGAAAGGAACATCTTCTACACAGACAGACTCAAATCAAACAAAATCGTCCAAATCTATCAAAGTGGATACAAAGAAAAAAACATATACAGTCTGACAGATTGCCAAAAGCACAAAAATATACAGTGCAATTTCATAATACATATGGATTGCTCGAAGATATGGATACTGAAGTATCCTTCCGTGTGAGCGCTGGTGGCCATTCAAATGGTCACTCACCCAAAACGAAAGGTAGAGCAGTATCTCCCGTTACTGCTCATTAGATACTTATCCCTCCATGAGCCATTCAGCTAATCTAGTACAACGGAATTGCAGAGGACTTAAACATAACTTTCATGAAGTACAGTTGTTAGTGCGAGACCTTAAACCGTCAGCACTATGTCTCCAAGAGACGTATCTCAAACATACTGATACATTTGATTTAAGGCAGTACACTTGCATTTTATCACTCTTTTTCTCCTCCAGGGGATAAAGCGACTGGAGGTTCAACGATATTAGTTAGACGTAACATCATTCACAGCGATGTTCATTTGAATACCAATCTGCAAGCCGTAGCTATTCACCTCAGCCTGCACATTGCGTTTACTCTGTGCTCTTTGTACATTCCACCTTCATCTGTTCTCCGACAATCTCCAAAATCTCTATGATCAATTACCAAAATCCCTGTATCATCAAGGGCGATTTGAACGGGCACAACCCTCTATGGGGAAGTACAAGCACAAACCATAAAGGTCATATTATTGAGGATTTTATATTTGATAATAGCTTGTGGGTTTCTAATGACGAATCAAACTCCTATTTACATCCTGGAACAGGAACCTATTCTGCACTTGATCTGTCCCTCGTTGATTCGAATGTTTACAACGAATTTGACTAGTCTGTTCATGATGACTTTTGCGGAAGTGACCACTTCCAACTGTCCTAAAAGCTATCAAACCCGATGGTGATCCCCCTTTATCACGGTGGAATTTTAATAAAGCCAATTGGCCCTTATATGAAATGCTGTGTATGGAAAAATTAATACCGGAAAACTTTATGAATGTATCAGATCCGATAGAGTTGTTTTCAACTGAGTTACATGAAATCGCTGACCAATCAATTCCTAAGTCCTCTGAAATTCCTCACCTTTGTAAACCATGGTTCAACAATGAATGTAAACAAGCAAGAAAGTGTAGAAAGAAAGCCGAAGAACACTTTCGCAGACATCCTACCATTCACAACTTAAAAACTGTTAAAATTACGAGTGCCAAAGCACGACGAACTTATAAACAAAACAAGCGCCAGTCTTGGAGGAAATACGTTTCCAACATTAATTCGCGCACACCCATGTCTAAGGTGTGGAATATGGTGCAAAGAATAGAGGGAAAAGGTTCCAAGTCGTCTGTTAAGCATCTCAAAGAAGGTGATAAATTGACAACTGGTAAGGGTGATATTGCCAATAAAATTGGTGAAATTCTTTCCAGAAATTCCATCATCAAATTGTATACCTGAATTTCAGAAATATAGAAATCGACAAGAAAAACAAAGAATTAACTTTGACTCTAATAACGATGAAGATTATAATGAGGTATTTTCGTTACATGAGCTACATACTGCTCTCGAGCAAGCTCATGATACTGCAGCTGGTGATGACAACATCCATTACCAGTTACAGAAACATTTACCTGAGACATGTCTTTTCACACTTTTGGAAATATTTGACCGTATTTGGATTTCAGGAAATTTTCCTCAGTCGTGGCACAATGCCATTGTAATCCCCATACCAAAGCCTGGTCGGGATCATACAGATCCCTCAAATTACCACCCTATATCGTTAACTAGTTGCGTTTGTAAAACCATGGAACGAATGGTAAACAATAGATTAGTCTGGTATTTGGAAACGAATAATCTTATCACAGATATTCAATGTGGTTTCCGGAAAAAACCGAAGTACTATTGATCATTTAGTACGATTAGAATCCTATGTTAAGAACGCTATTGTAAATAAACAACACGTTCTATCAATTTTCTTCGATCTGGAGAAAGCATATGATACTACTTGGAAGTATGGCATTTTAAAGGATTTATATTATTTCGGTTTGAGAGGTCGTTTACCTCATTTTAGCTCACAATTTTTAAAAGACAGGCAATTTCAAGTCCGAGTGGGATCATCCCTGTCTGACCATTATAATCAGGATCAGGGTGTTCCACAAGGCAGTAATGTGTCTGTAACACTCTTTAGTATCAAGATAAACAGTTTGTCCAAGGGTTTAAATGATCCAGTCGATGGATCACTTTTTGTGGATGATTTTAATATTTCTCGTCGTGGAAAAAATATGCATACTATTGAACGGCAACTGCAGTTGTGCTTAAACAAAATTAACAAATGGTGTCTTGAAAACGGCTTTAAATTTTCTAAATCGAAAACCAATTGTATACATTTCTGTAGAAAATACAAACCGCACAAAGATCCAGAATTGGTTTTAAATAGCACTCCCATCAAAGTCGTTAAGGAGGCCAAGTTCTTGGGTCTGATTTTCGACTCACATTTAACGTTTCTCCCCCATATCAAATCTTAAAAAAATAAATGCCTGAAGGCACTGGCTTTATTAAAAGTCGTTTCTAACTCAAAATGGGGAGGTGATCAAGCTACCCTCCTCCACTTATATCGATCACTTGTCCGCTCAAAACTTGACTATGGTTCCATCGTGTATGGTGGAGCCTGCAAAAGCAACCTGAAACTATTAGATTCTGTCCATCACCAAGGTCTAAGACTTTGTCGTGGGTCCTTCAGAACTTCACCTATCGACAGTCTGTACGTTGAAGCAGACGAACCATCTCTTCCCCAACGCCGTGTAAAATTATCGTTACAATATATTACAAATGTTATATTCTAATGAGTCTAATCCTGCATTTCACTGTGTCTTTAATTCCCCTTATGAGGATTTATATAACAAGAAATCATCTCTTGTTCCACCTCTTGGGCTGAGAGTTAAGCCTTTCATTACTGCTGCCGGCATTGAGCTAGATAATATAGCTCCTTCTCGTCTTTCTTCTCCTCCTTGGCAGTTGGTTAGACCAGAAGGTGACTTAACGTTAACTACATTTAAAAAATCAGAAACTAATGACTTACAATATAAACAACAATATCATCAATCAAAAAACAAATATAACAATTACAAATCCTTATTGACAGACGGATCCAAGGACGGTGCCGCGGTAGCTTGTGTCACTGTCATTGGATCCAGAACAATCTATACCATATACCAATACCATATAACAGCTCTAGTTTTACTGCAGAAGCAAACGCCATATTAACAGCTTTTAAATATATTCAAAGACACCCTAAACATAAACAATACATAATTCTTTCTGACTCTCTTTCGTACCTTTAGGCTATTAAAAACCTATTATGTAAACATCCACTTTTAATAGAAATTATTGAATTGTACAATTATCTTGCCACTGGCCAATACGATATCGTCTTCTGTTGATTACCCAGCCATGTTGGAATCTCTGGTAACACTTTGGCTGAACACTTTTAGCTGATGTAACAATAGAGGATAAAAGACTAACACTAACTAATCTCTATGGTCCAAATATCGATGACAGTAATTTTTACACTAATCTATTTAAAAATATTCTAAATCTTGAGAATGATTCTCTGATAATAGTTGGAGACTGGAATTTGGTGATTGATCCAACAATTGATCTTGAGAATTATAAACATGTAAACAACCCTAAATCAAGAAATACTGTTTTAGAATTTATTGAATCTTATAATCTTGTTGATGTTTGGAGGAATATGAATGATAAATGCAGAAAATACACCTGGTGGAAAAAAAATCCAAGACAACAAGCCAGACTGGATTTCTTTATTGTATCAGAGGATATATTTGACATAACTCTAGACTCAGATATTTTGCCAGGCTATAAAAGTGATCACTCAACAATTACATTAACCTTTTCCAACACTTTAGGCCAGGAACGAGGACATGGATATTGGAAGTTTAACACTTCATTGCTGTTAAATCCTGAATATGGAAACTTAGTCAGATCTATTTTGAACGACACAGTTCAGGAATATGCAACAGAAAAATTGGATGATCTTAATAACACCGAAAATATTATACTTACTATTTCTAACTCTTTATTTCTGGAAACGTTACTAATGAAAATTCGAGGAAAGACTATATCTTTCTCATCCTACTTGAAGAAAACAAAAGCAAAAAATACAGAACAGTTAGAACTTAAAATAAAACAGGTTGAAGATACTATAAGAAAAAACTTTCAAAACATAGATGAAGAACTTTTGAGTGAACTATCAAAATATAAGAAAGAAATGGAAGAAATTAAAAATGAGGAAATGAAAGGAATACAAATTCGAAACCGACTTCTTTGGTATGAAGAAGGTGAAAAACCTTCAAAATATTTCTGTCACCTGGAAAATAGAACGTTCACCCAAAGATCAATCAACAAGTTAGTAACTAATGATAATAGTGAAATTACTGACAGCAAGTCAATACTGAATGAACTAAAATTATTTTACAAAAATCTGTATGCCTCTCACAAACAATATGAGGATGAAAATTGTTTGAAGGATATTAATACTCCAATCTTAAACCAAACACAGAGGGACTATCTTGAAAGAGAAATCAGTTTAGATGAAATTAGTAATACTGTGCACAGAATGAAGAATAATAAAAGTCCAGGGATTAATGGTTTTCCTATTGATTTCTTTAAATTTTTTTGGAAAGAATTAAAAACATGGATCTATAGATTCATTAGAGATGTATTAGCCAAGAATGAAATGTCTGTGAATTGGAAAAGAGGTGTTATTACCTGTATTCCAAAAACCAATAAAGATAGAACATTACTTAAAAACTGGAGACCGATCACTTTACTGAATGCTATTTACAAAATTATCAGCTCCTGTATAGCACACAGATTAAAAACTACCCTAGACGAACTCATTCATTCTAACCAAACTGGTTTCATACCAGGGAGGACAATTAGTGAAAATACAAGATTATTATATGATATTATGTTCGAAACAAAGAAACAGAACATCCCTGGTTTGCTAATCCTTACTGATTTTGAAAAAGCTTTTGATTCTGTTTCAAAAGATTTTATCAATCTAGTCCTCCATAAATTCAAATTTGGCCCCAAACTGATAGGATGGATAAATACACTAACTTACGAAACAACATCTTGTGTCATCCAGCATGGTAACTTATCTGAGTTTTTTTCAAATGAAAGGGGCTGTAGACAAGGAGACCCTTTATCCCCATATCTTTTCCTCTTTGTAGCTGAGATTCTTGGTTGCATGATAAGACATAATGAAAATATCAAAGGTATAGTTATTTATGATAATGAATATAAACTGAATCAATATGCCGATGATACTGAACTATTTCTGAATGGAACTGAAGAGAGTTTGTACTCTGCAATAGACACAGTTAATACTTTTTACAAGATGTCAGGTTTGAAAATTAATGTGGATAAATCAAAAGCAATATGGATTGGATCAAAAGCTAAATCTACTGATATGATATGTCATGATCTAAAAGTTGAATGGGTAGTTGGTGAATTTGATGTACTAGGTATCAAATTTACACCAGATCTTGAAGATCTATGGGTAATCAACACTAGGAAAAGACTTGAAGAAATTAATAGACTCCTAGCATCTTGGAGAAGAGAAATTTAACACTTATTGGTAAAATAACAGTAATAAAAACTCTAGCAATCTCCAAATTGGTTCATATTTTCAATTCCCTGCCCAACCCACCAGCAGATTTTATTACTTCTATTGAAAAAATGCTTTTTAAATTTGTTTGGAATGACAAGAATGACAAAATAAAGAGGAATATAATAAAAAATAACTATAAAGAAGGAGGTTTGAGAATGATCGATATTAAAACATTTATAGACGCTTTGAAATTATCCACGTTGCGACGATACTTCGGAAAAGGTGATAAGGAAAATCCATGCAACATACCTTTCAAAGACATATTTAATTTAGGAGCAAATTCTGAGGCCTACATTAAGATTGAAAACCCTTTTTGGCAGGATGCACTGAAAGCATGGCAACTATTTCACCAAAAACATTATATTGACCCAAATAACATCAATGAAATTCTATCACAACCATTATGGTTTAATCACAATTTCAAAAATTCATTAAACTATATAAAGAATTGGGCAGATAAAGGGGTTATTAATATTAGGGATATTTGTGACGAAAATGGACTATTGTCATTGGAATCTTTAAAAGAAGTATATGATATCCAAGGTACTTTTTTAGATTATAGATATTTACTACACACATTTCCAGATTCTTGGAAAAATACTCTAAATCAATGTCATTCAATACCAGTCTGGGATTTAAATATTAACCATTGCCAGACTTGTCTCATAAAAACATCTAAAGGATGCAGAACTTTTTATGATAAACTTATTTCCAATGATACATACCAAAATGTTTGTAAAAAGTGGCAGCGGTTTTTCCCAAAAACAGACTTTGACTGGGAAAAAATATTCACAGGATACAGAAAAGATTTGCAAGACACAAAACTCATAGATTTCCAATATAGATTTCTACAAGGTGCTATTTATACTAAAAGAGAATTGCTTAAAATGAAGAAAGTTGATAGTAGTACATGCTGTTTCTGCAAGGATATAAATGAGACTGTTTGTCATGTGTATTGGGAATGCCAAGTGACCCAAACATTTTGGAGAAAATTACAAATTTGGCTCAACAATTCATTCCCTCATCCATTTCACTTTACAAAACATATGGTTTGGTTTGGTACTCTAAACCGAAATACATTACTAAACCACATCACCCTTGCAGCCAAAAGACACATTTACATATGTAGTATTAAGAATATACATCCTGATATGACTTCATTTACAAAAACCCTAAAAGAAATATTCTTTGTTGAGAAACATATATGCCAAAAAACTAATAAAATAGATCATTTCAGTCATAAATGGGGCCCTCTTTTCCCAGTACTTGGATAAATTTTAATCTTCCTATATACCTACCAATCACCTATATCAACCTGTATATGTCTATTACCAAAATGTTGATATGATTTCTGTATATCATCCATCCATATGTACCTGTGTTTTGTACTATGTGTAATCACATGAACCAATAAAAAAAAAAAAAAAACAAAAAAAAAAAAACAACATCTGGCAAGCGAAAAAAACAACAAAAAAACAAACACTTTGGCAGCACTCAAAACATTTGTGACACCACTTCGTATTCCCTATACTGATTATAAAGCTACCATTAGATCTTACATCCGTGATCTGATGCAGAAGAGGTGGGACACCCAAGTAGATATCAATATACTGCATGAAATAAAACCATATGCTGGTTACACCTACTTGGGTTGTCAATCCAGATTTGAAGAGGTCATTATACGACGATGTCAATGTTTGCTCAATCACAGCCTACAGACGAAAACAAGGCATCTTCCTGTCTTTGCACAGTCCACTGTCCCCTTACAGTGAATTCCTTAAAGCAATCAGGATTGGGCTCTTTAAAGTTCATCATTTCATATCAATAGGCAGAAAGGTAGCGGGCATAATTTACCCTGTCGTAGGCAAAGAAGCAAGGTAACATACATCGTACGGAGGAAATGTGCAGATTCCAGTCTGATTCCCTGGTGCCACGGATAAAAACCAACAGCAGTTGCACAAGTCAATGTATGAACTCCAAAGCGCAACATTTGGGTTGGAGTGTGACTTGGTGACAACAAAACAGTTATAAGCACTTATCAAGTCCTTCATGTCATCAGACACATCGAGTGGGAGGTCAGGAGTTCAGTCAGATTCCAACTTGCCACAGATCATCAGGTACTGGCTCCTTTGTTCATCTGGAAGTGAATCCATATAAGCTGAAAATCGAATAATCTGGAGAGCTTCATACAAGAGTTTGTGGGTTCGAATGCTACGATTGTACTGATGACCACTTACAACACCAGAGACAGAACCCTCTGCCACGATTTCAGCTTCAATCATAATGTCTACCAACCCTGCATCTTTAAAACGCTTGCCTATTACTGACATAAATGACATTGCTTTATGAAATTCTCCCATTCTGACAACAGTTCGTTGCGACAAAGCATCATCATTCCACCTGATTTGCTGTGCTTTGGCATATATGGCCTGGTCGAAGACAAGGACAACTGTTTGCAGATTAAGATGATCAGCCATTTCAATGGTGCGTAGGAAGATGGTATTCACTGTTGCTATATCTTTTGGAGAAGCTTCAATTACAGGTAGGTAATGAATTGCAGATTTGGGTAGAGGAATGTTTGCACGTGGATGCTGAATGTTAAAACCAGTCCATGATGGAAAGGTACCTTTGTCTCTTGCAGCACATTTAAGCATTGCATAAGCAACATCATATTCCAAAGCAGGTCTTAAAACCTCACGAAAGGGAACTTCATCTAACTCAAAGTCTGACCTTGTTTTTGGGCCTTGCTTTTTCTTTTGGTAGTATGGTTCAATGTCACTAGTTTGTGGTGTAAGACAACGGGTCCGCTTCAGTGAAAAACTGTAACTGTGGTAAATCTCTTTGCAATCGCCTCTTCAGATAGTCAGCTCCGTAAAACATTAAAATAGAATTATGACAGTGTAAAAATATGATCATATTGTCTATCATTAACCAACCGTAACCTTTGCAAAACATAGTTTCTTACTCTTTGCATAAGGTTTAGTTTGCCTTTTGAAACTATACTTGCCAGTAACAAATAGACAGCAACATGAAATATGCACTAGTGATAAATGTTTTACTGCAACACTTGGCAACAAAGGTGTTAAACAGCACTATAACTCTAAAAGACAACATTTCAGTTTACAGAACTTTAACAGTTTTTATTGTCTTGTTTGATTTTCTCAACTTGTAATATAGAAAGAAATGTGTGAAGTGTACATGTCAGTAGTAATAAATAACAATACCTGTAACTTGTGGCATGTAGATTTTCTTATTTCTGAACTGACTTTTGAAACAAGTCCAACAGCTTTGACATTCGCATAATTTCTGCATTGACAATGACTCTTGGTTGAATGACTTCTTCACAAAACATTTTATAGCCTTGTTGAGTAGCTGCTGTTTCACATGTGTCAGTGCAAGTAGATGTGCTGTAAAAAAATACATATGATAACTTTCACACCAACTAATTTTTTGCTAGCATAAACATATAGACAAAACTAACCATGGGAAAATTTAAGAAACTGCTACTTTGTTTTACATAAACAATGGGAAGAAAGTGACAATGATGCAGTTACTTTCTGCCCACAACGCTTACCTTTGCCTTGTCAAAAATGTGGTGTAATTCTGGTAGCATGAAAGGTGGTATCGTACTTCTATGGCAACACAATCTTTACCACGTATATGCATAAGTATGCTTTCATTCTTCTTCATTTCAGCTGCTTTTCTCAACAGACCTGCAAAACGTAATGTAAGAAATTTGACACCAGTAACATTCAGCTACTGCAGTTACAAGTGAAAAGTAAACGACTATTGTGTGAAGATATTTATCAGTTTCAATTTTCAGTTACAGTGGCTAATATGAAACATGAAATGCTAATACTTACCACCATCTATAGTCTCTGCTTGCATGAGCTTGTTTTTCACTTTAAAATGTCTTCTCATACGATATTTCACTGGTTTCCTGCACAGTATACACAACGCTGGCAACACAGCTGTCGGTACCGAACATGGTAATCTTGCTGTAGATCGGAGTTTTTTCGGAGAAAAGAAATGGTCAGTTACACATTCTGCTTCGCTTGTGGATGGTTCTGGATCGCCTTGCCTTTTTAAGTTAGCCCTTGAAATTCCTGTTTTATCCGTGAATCGTCTGTAACAAGTTTCATGATATCCTATATTCGTTGGTAGATGTTCAACGTTTTTACTGAGATAGCCCGAACGTTCACACACGTTGGCAACAGACCGTCGGAATTCACTGCTCGTTTTCTGCCACTCAGAACAACATTGTTTGAATTTCTCCCACCTCGTGCTTGTGAAATTATTTTTTGACTCATTTGCTATATGTTGTATGTGCATTACGCACATGAAACTCGACGATGACGATATTTTCGCCATAATCATCCACTGTCAACATGTTGTGAATGGGCGCAGCCATCTTTAACAATATCGGTTAAAATGGATTTCAAGCGTTCCGATCGGTTGAAATACGGCTGGTTTTGTATACATTTTGTGTCAGTTTTTAAACGACTCTCTGAGGTTTTTCTTGGGAACTTTTTTTCAGACCATGTTTAGGTATGAAATTTATTTGTATATCATCAAAAAGTACTTCCACGATAGCAGGAACGGAATGAAACGATACGAGGCCACAGCCTACGGCCTATTCAGGCTATTAAAATTATTTCTTGCAAACATCCACTTTTAATTGAAATTATTGAATTGAATAATGATCTTGCTACTGGCCAATGCGACATCGTTTTTATTGGTTACCCAGCCACGTGGGCATTTCTGGGAATACAGTGTCTGACCTTGCTGCTAAGGTAGCACTCAAACAATCTGTGACGCCACTTCTTATTCCATACACTGATTATAAAACTACCATTAGATCTTACATCCGTGATCTGATACAGAAGAGGTGGGACACTCAAGTAGGTATCAGCTAATTACATGAAATAAAACCCTGCATTGGTTACACTTACTTGGGTTGTCAGTAACGATTTGAAGAGGTCATCATGCGACGATGTCGTATTGGCCACACCAGATATACACATGAATATTTGTTTAAAGGTGACGATCCTCCGTTTTGTATCCCTTGTGATGAAAGACTCACAGTCAAGCATGTCCTGCTTGACTGTGTGGAATATTCCATCACAAGGGATAACTATTTTAAATCAAGAACTATGAAGGATCTTTTTAGTAATGTTAGTTCTCATTTAATCATTGCGTTTTAAAAAGAATTAGACCTGTTACATGACTTGTAAATAGATTAACATTTTATGATTAAGACTGTTAGTGGATGTATCCTTGAAGGGGCTTGAAGTACCGTAAAAGTTTTGTCCTCCTAAAAGGGTACGTAAGTCCCAAAACGGTTAAAGTCAGATTTAATCTCCCACTTTTTTTCATCGTAGAATATGTGTCATTTTAATTTGTGCCTAATCTTGCATACAGTCGCCAACTCCCGAGGGGATGGTGTAAATCCAGTCAGGGACCATGTAGTTAGCAGAGGTACTGTACGTCCCCATGGTCCCGGGTATAGTCATCTACCCTCTGTTGTTGGCGATCTATGGCCTGCTTTTATATTGTACTGTCCAAACAGTGATACTATTATTTTTTAAGTTTCCGCGCTAGTTTAAATACTAACTTTGATACTCTAGTGGTTTTACTGTCCTTCGTAGACAGGGTCCTCATAATATGCATATATATTATTTTTGTCACGTATGTTCTCGTCACGATATGGCTGCAATATTGCCGATGTGACGTTAAATATTAACTCACTCACTCACTATTATTGTTGGATGAGGTAAATCTGCTATGATATGGCTGATGGTGGGTGGAGGGATGCACCTAATCACGCGCGGATTGATAACTGGTGTCACTAATTAACCGGGCAGCGGTCACTTGATACGAGGACAGCAAGTGAAAAGGATGACAGCCTCTCTCATATACTTGTTAATAGCCATGTCGCATGTCGCAACCAATGAGATTTGCCGGTGCTGCCCCGATGACGGGGAATTCGTCTATTTTGAAGAGGAAGTCGGGAACTGATAGACACCATAGAGCACCCGGATATCGTGCATGTGAGCGGGAAAGGGTGGGATACCCCGTTTGTGGTTGACGGAAACACTTCTCCAAACCTTCAGCTAACCGTTCTGACATCACACAAAGTCAGCCGCCTAGCCCGCTCAGCTACCGCGACTTCCACACTTGTGGGTTAGGCGGCTGACTTTGTGTGCTGGCGATTAGGTGCCTGACTCTGAGGGTGCGGGTTCGAATCCCGGATGGGACTCAACCGAAAAAAGTACTAGAATTTGTACTTTACTAAGAAAGTGAAATCCCAAATATGACATATGTAACACATGGTCTCCTTATACTTATAGTAAATTTCTAACATGACTAACATTTAAACATTGTATATAGACTGCCAATGTGAATCCTATTTCACACACGCCCTATGCGCGTTCTAGTGTGTGCTTTCTGTCATATAGATTCTGCTGAATGCTACAACAAATAAATTAAAACAAAATGCAAGTAATGTTATAGCACCAATGTCAGGCTACTACCTTGTAATGTACCCGTCAATGGAAAAAGTGAAAAGTACATTATTTCAGGTGAAAACCTGATAAAGAAGAAGAAGAAGAAAAATAGTTTATTAAAGTGTCACATGCTATATATATCGGTACATTGTGACAATAAAAACAATTATTTATAGCATCCGGCCTTTCTGCCTACGAGACACATAAAGCAGTTGCACGCTTGACAAAAATAGATAAAACATATTTTGCACACAAGTTTCTCGATAACCGTATTACCCTTTCACACACATACGTACAAGTATACAAGCATGTATTCGCACATATCGCCCTAGGAGTTACACAATCTCCTCCGATACATACGGTAAATCACTGCGGCCAGGGTTTTTACCATATCCGTTTGTTGTAGAATACAAACGGCTTGCTGAGTGACGGGCAACAGAGGAGAAACAGGATTTAGCAGATTCATATCTCTGAGAAAATTATACCGTAGATCCTCATATAATGGGCAGCCAAGCAAACAATGAATCTCATCTTCCACTGCCTGATGTTGGCACAGCTTACAGAGGCGATGTTCAAGAGGTGTTTTCGGTCGAGTGAATCTTCCACACTCTATCTCTAAGGGGAGAGAACCACAACGCAACTTAGCCAGAATACTGCGATGGGATCTAGAAATCAATTCTGTAACATAGGACTCGGGCACCAAGGAACCCTTGAAAAGCCTATATGTTCTAAGTTTATTTCCATTTGACTGACCACGATCATTCCATAGATCTCTCAACCACTGTTGTTCATCAAGAGATTGGATCCATTCACAGGACATTTTAACATCAAGTCCAGTCGTATTATACAAGTCCTGAACTGGGAGCTGTAAACTCAAGAGTAGCCCATTGGTAACGTTAATCCAGGATCTATTAAACTTCCGAGACCACCTCGTAACAACACTTGATAATCTGAAATCTGGCGTTTGATTCAATTTATTCCAAAATCTCAATATTTCTATCTTTTGTTTACAGAAAGGACTTGTCCAACCCATCTCTCCCCTGACTGCCAAATTTGGAGTTTTACAACCGACTCCGAGAAAAAATCTACCGGCCCGGTTTTGAACTGCATTTATGCAACTAAATTCCTTTGTTCCCCAGATAGCAGCGCCACAGGACAATATGGGCCGAACTAAGTTATTGTACAAGGTATTATAAACATTATAAGCCATACCACCTAGAGTCCTGAAATTGCAGAAAATCCCATCCAGAGCACGATTAGCCGATTTAGCAATCTCTTTGGCTGTATACTTAAAGTCGAGGTTTTCTTGCAACCAAATTCCAACATACTTATATGCAGAGTTATAATCAAATACATTACCACCAATATTAAAAATGAAGCTTGATCTGGAAACAGAACACGGGCGATAATGAACGACTTTAGGTTTCTGAATGTTTACCAACATACGCCACTTAGAGCACCACTCAGATACGACGCCCAGCATCCTCTGCAGCGACAATTCATCCGGTGCTATCAAAGCTATGACATCTGCATAAAGGAGAAGACTCAACGTAACTCCATCGATGTCGACACCACACCCAAGCTTATTAATTTCGGTGGCAAGGTCGTTGATGTATACCGAAAACAACTTCGGAGATAACGTGCAACTCTGGCGAACTCCAGAATTTATACCAAAAACATATGTAAGTACATCGTTAACATGAACCCTTATAGAAGTATTTTCATACATTGACTGAACTGCATGGAGACATTTACCATTAATTCTCAGTTGAAGCAATTTATACCATAAGCATTGTGTGTTCATCTTGTCGAAAGCTTTCATTGCATCAATAAAACAAACAAAGGTAGACAAAGATAAACCTCTCATTGGTCACCCAAGATACCACACCTGGCAACTAACTGATTGATGTCCGGCATTCTAAGTAACTTACTTAACCAATAATGAGCAATTAATCAGTCAATGAAATCGTGGTTAATTCTTTGAAGGGAGGATGTTGTTTTTGCATTCGCACTTTATGACGTAATGTAATCAGTATAGATTAGTACATCTACACACGCTGCCTTTTGACAAACCCGCTGAAGAAGATAAAAGTAATTAATCAGTCAGTGTGTTATCGGTTAATGCTTTGACCGATGTTTGTTTTTGTAACTCAGCTGATAAACCCTTACATGCACATATTACATAACATGTAAAGCATTTGCCACATTAGACCTTAATTAATGATGTTGAGTATTTACTCCAGACAGGAGAAATGCCAAAAAGGGAACCTTTGTCGAGGAATCTGAGAGGTGTCACCACTAATTAAACCTGTTAAACGTTAATTAACTGACCATCAAGTCAATGATGACAAATAACACGTGTAGGTTTATGCCATCAAACGCGAGTTACAAGGAAGATGTAATCTCTGTGTCACATGCATCCTGAAAACACTTATGGGCTGAAACTGTTTTGAGGATACCAACGGAACTTCGTTGTTACACATGAAATACGTACAAGCATTTGCTGTGTACTAGGGTAAATAGGTGTAATCATTTTTTTTTTACGTAAGAAAAGTTTCAGGTTTCTCTACCAATGGCAAAGTCGTTGTTTTTAGTTTACGAATTCAAATAAATCCACTGTGTCTGTTTATTATCATAGATAATAAGCCAGGGTAGCTACCATAGCTACCACAATTTACGCCAGTCCTCAAAACTATCTCAATATAAAGCTTTGCAATCTTTCGGACTTATATAAAACAAATGGCTTGCTACATGCCTGTAGACATATTTTCACATGGCATGATTAAATATCGAGGTACACAACACAGAAATAGAGTCACATTGGATCAGTCACTATACCATCCAGGCATCAGAAAAAATACCCCTAAAAAACTAAACAAAAAAGAAAAAAAAACTACACTGCGGAGATGTTTTGTTACAACCAGTCAATGAATACCATGGGTATTTTTAAATAATGGCATATGACTGTTTATGGTGAAGAAATTCTGCTTATGAATTTCCCTTTGTCCAGTCCCTTTGTCCGTCACGGTCGAGGGAGCGAGTGCTGACCAATTTGCAGCTTGGTTTTTGTAATTAGACCGTTGTCGAGGAACATTATTCACTCCGCATCAGTGCCCCTTTAAGTTTGGATGAAAGTCAATTGGTGACTCGCACAATCGGTAAATTTTGTAAAATATTCCAACGGTTCGGACACAAACAATGCGCTTTTGTAGATTGTAGTTTCTCTCAAGCACTGAAGCAACGTAGATTCCGCACGACACAGCAATTCAAAATTAGGGATAAGCCATTACTACGGCGTTTAGGTGCGTCAGTTTCGATGATAGAAATAAGAACGTGATCTGTTCCTCCTCCATATATTTAAATGATGACCACGACCGTTGGTTTGGGTGGTAGAACCGGTATATATCGCTTGGATCTCGATTGAACGGGTGCGGGCTGCGACACAGCATTCCCGTTAGTAAATTCAATAATCTATAATGAGGAAGAAGGCGGTGTTTTAGAAATTGACGTGTTCATCCGCACACACACGCACACGCACACACACATACATTGTTACGAGTGTGTATTATCTGTATATTTTGTTCTTAATTAAGTAATTATTATTACTGGGTCACAACGTTTAGTGTTTTGAATAACAATTATCATGTTTGATATATTATATACATTTGTATTGTATTTGAGTTCGGTATTTTGAAATTGACTCGTGACTTTGTATAACTTGCTCTTTTTGCTAAATAGTAATATTTGAATGTTTTAGACTTGTCTTTGTTGTGTTTTGCTGGCTCACAAGGGATTTCTTACACTTTTTGTCACTGCAAATTCTTAACCGTGACAACACACACGAACGCACTCACGCACGAACACTGACGAAAATTCCTTAGCATGTAGCAATATTATAGCATTATTCCATCGACACATTTCATACAGATGCTATGCACGATATTTAGTGTCTTACTCACCAAAAATCCGCCTGGTTTCCGCGAAATGCTCCTCCCTCCTAGACTCATCGTCGATACAGTGCCTCATATCAACGATGATATCTCGTTCACTGGAATTCGATACAAATTACTAGAAGTTGCATTCAGCAAACTAGTTACGTGGACTATTCGATAAGGTGATTACAAAGTTTTATCTCTGCACGATAACAATAAATAGCGAACTATTCTGTAACACTACTGCATGGTAGGATATTCTGTTTCAGTCACGCATTACATAAAATGTCAATTTACACTCACCTCGTGAAGATTTCGTAGGGTGAGACGTTCCACCCCACTACTTCGGGATAAAAACGAAGTAGCGCTCTCCGCACTTAAATGAGTGAAAATATGGTACGTCTACTCGGATGGATGAAGACCGACAATGTGGCTAGCAATGCGGGCCAAAAAAAGTTACTCGAATTCACGAGTTCTCGGGTTAATGTTGTAGGGCGTTAAATTGAGAAGTGAAAGGTTCATTCCAGCTTTTGAAGATATTAGAATAGACCGATATTCATTTTAAGAGATTTTCTCAAGGTAGAGAGTGCGTGACGGACATTTTGTGTTCGTTCTGAGTGGTTAGGGTAATCCAAAAAGAATTAGGCGACATGCATTGTCTAGAGGGACACTTGATGCGTGGTCAAGAAAACTGTTGACCGATTGTAGTCAAGTGAGAACTTTGCGAACGATGGATATGCGACGGGGTTTGTTTGATTTTAGTTCTCCTCGCGCACACATGCGCGCGAGTTTGTTACCCATGCCAGCGAAGATATTATTTACTCGAGGGGTGGGCGGTCACTCTCCAAAAGATCAAACCTGTTTTCGATTTTGCCAAATGTAGATGAATAACACTTGGGTGTTTTTTTCGGGAAAAGGGACACCTACTACTACTGACCAAATACACACCCGGGTCCACTACGGGGGTGAAGGGCTCTCAGTGTTACCCAGTACCCACCACGAGGAGGTGGCCGTTCACGGGTGTCTCTAAAATTATTATTTACATTTCTGCGCATTCGAAATCTCATGAAACTGATACATCATCTCGATGACATATATAAATGTGTTTATTCAGCGGCATACATTGTAAATGTTGCCACAGGAGTTTTGTGTTCCGAAACGTGTCCAATCACGTGTTTAGTCTCCCTGGCACACTGCACTGTAACTGGCAAGGTTCTCTATGCGTCTGTCCTCATTCTCATAGATACCAGGTGCTTGCAAAAAATGTTCCAGTGCTCGTGCCTGTGTTGGGCTGATCGGGGCGAAGTATACCAGCTGAAATAATTTGAAAAAGTGTCTATAATAACACGTCGTTTTGATTTGCCACACCTGAAAATGTTCAGATGGTCTGTGAGCAGAAAAAGCAACACTGACTTAAACATACGAGAAAACACCAGAAAAAATATCAATGATTCTGCTCATTACCCGTATGAGCACTACCTAAGTCCTTCAATATAATTATGTCACTGTCACGTTATCAATTACTTTAAATACTAAAGCACATGACCCATAAACGCCAAAGATAACTGGTAATTGGGTTGAAAGAATTGGAGTGTTTTTTTCACACAGCATTACAAAAAATACAATAAATTTAACAGTGAGTTTAGTTCGCAATATTACAACTATATGACGGCGGTCTATAAATAATTGCATTTGGACCAGATAATCCGGCGACCAACGGCATGAGCATCGACCTGGGCAATTGCAAAACGATGACATATGTTTCAGCCAAGTCAGAGAGCCTGACAACCCGATTCCATTAATCGCCTCATACACAAGCATGGGTTACTAAAGGCCATTATTCTAACCTGGGCCTTCACTGGTCAATAAATCTAACAACAGAATCATCAGTGAGTTTGTTGACATACAACTTATGCAGAGAGAAAGCAAGATACTTTCAGATAGATATCTGTTACAGAGATTCTCACCTTAACCGGGTACTCTGCGAGAACTCTGAAGCATGCTCCTGTCTGACCAGTTTTCAATATGGCTATGTCCTGCTCAAATGTCATCTTCAGCCTTTCATCATATTCAATTGTTGTCAAGTCTGGAATAAACATGGCGGGTGATGATGTCTTTCAATAAAACTTTTGTTCATATACTCTCCATCAAAAGTTTAGACTCACTTAAAACACTCACTACACTGTTATGTCTGTATATATGGTCACTTCGAGGACGAATTTTTCCACCAACTCGGGGAAACCAACTGTCAAACCTTATGCACATGAACTGCACGAGGAATATTCATCGAATTGGTGTGAAGCATGTGCAAATATCGTCTACGTACACTGTTGCACTTTGGTGGAAAGTGCTTTTACGAATTCACCAGTTTCACGGAGTTCCATCTAATGTATGTTATAAGCTCCTGTAGCAGTGTCATGAGTTTGATCAAGAGCAGTATGGAGCTCATGAATAGAAAAAGTTTCATTATAATCTTCCCCATTATCTGAATCGAAATTAATAGTTTTCTTTTCTTGTTTTTGATACTGCTGGAATTTAGGCGTATAATTCGCATAGGAAGAATGTTTAGTGTGGTTTTCACCCAGTTTATTTGCAATATCTGATTTATCCATAATTAACTGATCAACATGTTTAAGATGATGGACGGTAGATTTAATACCTTCACCTTTAATTTTCTGGACCATGTTCCATACCTTGGACATGGGTGTCCGAGAGTTTATTTTGGATACATAATGTTGCCAGGATTGGCGCTTGTTCTGTTTAGAAATACGCCACACTTTACCATTTAAAATTACAAAATTAATTCATTTAAATTGTGCAACATAGGATGGCGACGGAAATAATCTTCTGCGTTTTTCATTGCCTTCCTAGCTTGTTTGAATTCATCGCTGAACCATGGTTTTCGATGGTTTTCATGTGGAACTGCAGAGGAATTTGGTATACACTCCTCAGCTTTCAGTTCATGCGAAAAGCATTTAAAGCATCAGGGACGTCAATAAAACGTTCGGGTTTACGTTTTGCAGCACGCAGTGGTTCATATAAAGCCCAGTTAGCCTTTTTATAATCCCGCCTTGATGATGGAGGAACATTAGATGGAGTTACAGATTTTAGTGCAGTAGGAAAATGGTCACTTCCACAGAGGCCATCGTGGACTGACCAATCGAATTCATTTAATAGTTCTGAATTTGTGAGTGACAAGTCAAGAGCAGAATAGGTCCCTGTACCAGGGTGTAAATATGTGCTGGAACCATCATTATAAATACATAAATCATTGTCAGAACAAAAGTCCTGCAACAATGTACCTTTAGCGTTTGTAGGTACACTACCCCAGAGTGGGTTGTGTCCATTGAGATCTCCCATTATAATACAGGACTTCGGGAGTTGATCGTATAGAGCTTGAAGATCAGTTTTGGCAAACGTTGAAAAAGCAGAGATATAGAGAGAGCATAGCGTAGACGCCACATGTAAAGTAATTGTCACTGCAACAGCCTGCATATTAGTAATAAGTGAAACAGGGCTTTGAATAACGTTTTGTCTGACTAGAATGGATGATCCGCCAGTGGCCCTATCACCGGGAAGGGGAAATCAATGATATGCATTAAAATGACGGAGGACAAATGTATCTGTTTGTTTTAAATATGTCTCTTGGAGACATGTCGCTGAAGGTGTAAAATCGTGGACTAATAGCTGTAATTCATGTAAATTAGTCCTCAATCCTCTGCAGTTCCACAACTGCAAACAAATCCATCGGTCATGACTACGGTTGTTAGGGCGTGGCGGCCACTACGGGGCAGTCTAAAACTTGTTTTGCTGAAAACACCAAAGTTCAATATCATGTTTCTATGGACGCTAGGTCGACAGTCGACGTAACTAGAATGAAGCATCTCTCCGTCCGTTTTGCCGGGTGTTGTGGCAGTCACAATCATACAATGAGGACTAAGGCACTGACAGTAAATCATAAGCATCTTGTTTTTTTGCATTTCAGAGTGACCATTTCTTACCATGTTTCCTGAATACGTCATGCTTCTTTCTTCGTACAATTCGAACAACTGTTTGGTGTGCGTTTTGAAATATGTGAACGGATCATTTTCCAGGTTTAACTGCTGCATTCATTCTCAAAATTACTGAAAAAAAAATACTCAAAGCCACATTTACGTGAACCACTGAGTAAATGACAATACCCGGAATTATGTGATCCTGTTTGGGTTATTTTGGTCGGTAAGTGGAACAGAATGTGTGTGTATGATTTAGACTGATCCTAAAGCGATGGTGTATTGAAAGAAATGAAAAAATATTAACAACTATGGTGACAAATGCTTGCAGAACTTAGAACACTCATAACTATTTCTTCAGTCTTGTTCATCAAAGACAAGTTACAAAACAAAAGTAAACACGTAAAGTAAGTTCAAAGCACACAAAGGTTTCAGTTGTTTAAAAGTCCTTTTGGTTGTGTTTCTAACAAAATCTTCTATCACAAAGGGCGCTATAGTGGCGGTTCATTTGGAAACACAAAATCGGCCATTACTACTGATTGTTCCCACACAGCAGGATATCAGTGGAACTGTTTCCAGTCATTTGACTGGAGAGATCTTTGCCCAAAGCAATAACTTACAATAACCTTGTGATAACATGACACTTCTCAAATTTAGTTCTTACCTCCCACAGGAAATATCTGAGTAGCCATGGTAAGAGTTTCATCTTTGAAGGAATATGTCCATAAGTCATCGGACAACTCTACACCAAGTTCGTAGGCATAGTCGCTGCAGCGGGAGAGTGGTACGACGCTATACTCATATCCCTTCTGTGAAAGGAAGCTTGTCAACTGGGGCCAACTGCATGCCTTTTCCACTTCAAGCACTGAAACGTGTACAATTTACGACGGGATTTCATGAAAAAATGCATTAGCTCTGTAAATATGCCTTAGATACTCCACATACAGGAAAACCATATATCTGTCTAAAAGGGAGGCAGCCCATGTCTGTCTAAAAAGGTCTCTCTGAGTTCTATAAGGCAGTTAATTTGGTGCTTGAACAGATAAAACCTGTATGCTGAATTATCTGGATCGCTTGCTGCAAAAGGGGCCTAGTGGTTATCTCTCTCTTTGTCTCTATCTCTCTCTCCCTCCCTCTCCCTCTCTCTCCCTCCCTCATGGTTTCATAAGGAATTAAAAAAAAATCGATGGCACATATAATCAGTCATTTTTAAAAGGGCAAGTATAAATAATACTAATTACCGTGATACTGTTTTACGATATACGCCATTTATATTTTTATCTAATCGTGCTGACCTCTACTTGTAGAATAGTGGTAGCAACACAAGCAGCAGCAACAGTAGTAGTAGTAGTAGTAGTAGTAGTAGTAGTAGTAGTAGTAGTTGTCAGCTTAGTTTTACGCCGCACTCACCAATCTACAGCTGCATGGCAGCGGTCCGTAAACAATTGAGTCTGGACCAGACAGTCCGAGCTGCGCAATTCGGACAAGGTAACGTGTCAACCAAGTCAGCGAGCATGACTTGCTGATCCCATTAGTCGCCTCTTATGACAAGCATAGATTACTAAAGATCAGTTCTAAACCGGATCTTGACGGGTCTTTTCTCGTTGAGTCAGCTGATCAGGTGGTGATAGTATTGGTACCTCTGACGGGAAGTATATACAGCAAATTATAATGGTGAGTGAGTGAATATTCCAGCTATATAGCTGCGGTCTGTAAATAATCCAGTCTGGATCCGACAATCCAACAACAATCAACAACATGAGCGTCGATCTGCGCAATTGGGAACCGATGACATGTGTCAACCAAGTCAGCGAGCCTGACCACCCGACCCCGTTAGTCGCCTCTTACGACAAGCACACTCGTCTTTTATGTCCAATGGTGACTTACCAAGAACAATCCTTGGACTTCCGAGTTCCTGTTCAACCAATAATAAGAATATATCAAAGTATCTTCACGGAGCTATTACCCGAATTGTTTTCAGTTCCATCGCCCCATTTGTATAATTACATTTACAACAGACAAAGAAATGCATGTGTTTGGTGCAGTTGTGTCAAATGATGATCAGGCATTATGCTGGACATATTATTAAACATTATATTACATTGTATATTGTGAATATTACAGTAAATTACGTATTCATTACCCTGGTAACTGGTGTCAGAAGCTCGTATTTGAATGGTATGACGTACAATATTGATTAAGTGAGTTAACGTCACTTCGGCAATATCTCAGCCATATCAGCCATTTAGTACTGAAATGAACTATATGGATGCTATAAAAACCTGTCAACGAGGGACAGTCAAACAACTAGAATATCACAAATAGGATTAAAACTAGTGTGGAAAGTTAAAACTAATATCACTATTCGGACAATACAACTTAAAATCAGGCAATAGATTGCCAACAACTGAAGGTAGATCACCATACTAGGGACCATGGGGACTTACAGTACCCTTGCTACCTGCATGGACCCTAATTGGATTTACATCACCCCCTCAGCTGTTAGCAATTTAGTCACATCTAGCCAGAAATTAAAAAAACACATATGCTACGATTAAAAACAGTGGAAGTCTAAACGTACATGGAATGTTTCTGTCAACGAAGGACAGTAAAACAACTAGAATATCACACTTTCAATTAAAACTAGCATGGAAAGTTAAACTAATATCACTATTTAGACAATACAGTATACAAAGAGACTATAGATCGCCAAGAACAGAAGGTAGATCACCATACTAGGGATCATGGGGACTTACAGTACCTTCGCTACCTACATGGACCCTAATTGGATTTACACCATCCCTTCTGCTGCTGGGGATTGTACGACAAATTAGCCAAAATTAAAAGAACATGAATACTACGATTAAAAACCTGGTAGACGTAAATTTACTGTGAATGTATGTGGACTTACGTACCCTCTCAAGAGGACAATGATTTGACGGTACTTCAACCCCCTTTGAGGGTACAACCACTAACAGTTCAAGTTACTAATCGAAACGACCATTAATTAAAATGCAACTATCTGCAGAACATAATATTCAAAATCCAGTCATGAAATCAATTTCTTTTAAATATCCAAGAATTAAATGAGTACTTACGGTGTTAAAAAGGTCCCTCATTGTTTTTACATTGATATATCTATCCCTTATGATGTAGAAGTCAACACAGTCACGCAGGATATGCTTGACCGTGGTTCTCTCATCACAAGGGGTGCAAAACAGAGGATCCTCACCTTCTAAAAGGTATCCATGAGTATATCTAGTACGGCCAATACGACATCGCTGCATAATTACCTCTTCAAATCTGGACTGACAGCCCAAGTAAATGTAACCAATATAAGGCTTTATTTCAAGTAATTTATTTATACCTACTTGAGTGTCCCACTTCTTTTGTATCAGATCACATACACAAGTTCTAATGCTCGCTTTGTAATCAGAGTAAGAGATAAGAAGTGAAGTCACAGGTTGGTTGAGTGCTGCCTTGGCAGCAAGATCGGCCAGTGTGTGACCTGAAATGCCTACATGGCTTGGTAACCAACAAAAGACGATGTCGTATTGGCCAGTAGAAAGATTATTATACAATTCAATAATTCCAATTAAAAGTGGATGTTTACATGAGAAATGTTTAATCCCCTGAAGACAAGAGAGTCTAAATAGATTAGATATTGTTTACGTTTAGGGTGTCTTTGAATATATTTAATAGCTGTCAATATGGCGTTAGCTTCAGCTGTGAAAATAGAACTATTATCTTGTAATCTAGAAGCTATTGTTTTGTATCTGTAAATAAGGATTTAAAATTGCTATATGTATGTTTTAGTTGACTATATTCTTCCTTAAATTGTAATTCATTAGTTTCTGATCTTTTTAAATGTGGTCAGTATTAGGTCTACTTGGGGTCTGACCAACTGCCAAGGAGGAGAAGAAAGAAGACGGGAGGGAGCTATGTTTTCCAGCAGTATGCCGGTCGTAGAACGAAAGGGTTTAATTCTATGTCCTAGAGGCGGGATAAGATAAGACTTTTTGTTGTATAAATCCTCATTAAGGGGATTGAAAACACAGTTATATGCAGGGTTAGATTCATTAGAGTATAATTTAGTAATGTACTGTAAAGCTTGCTTTATACGACGCTGCTCAAGAGATGGTTCATCAGCCTCCACATAGAGGCTGTCAATAAGTGAAGTTCTTAAAGACTCAAGACAAAGTGTTACACCTTGATGATGGACAGAATCTAACAGTTTTAAGTAGACGATGGAGCCATAATCAAGTTTAGAACGCACGAGTGATGGATAAAGCTGCAGGAGGGTACTTTGATCTCCTCCCCATTTAGAATTTGAAACCACTTTCAACAAATCAAGTGCTTTCTGGCATTTAGTTTTAAGGGATTTTATATGCGGTAAAAACGTTAAGTGTGAATCAAAGATTAGACCCAAGAAATTAGCTTCCTTAACAACTTTAATTGGCGTGCCATCTAGAGATTGTTCAGGGTCCTTATGTGATTTATATTTACGACAAAAATGTATGCAGGTAGTTTTAGATTTAGGAAATGTAAAGCCGTTTTCTAGACACCATTTATTAGTCTTGTTTAAACACAACTGCATTTGCCGCTCAATGGCATGCATACTTTTACCACGACAAGAAATATTAACATCAACCACAAATAACGATCCATCAATTGAATC